>NC_139944.1:33528520-33813902 GCF_963454915.1 Gymnoscopelus microlampas
TTAGAGTATTTTATCTTTTTTTGTTTCCGGGCCAAATTCAAGTAAACAATACAATCAGTTAAGATTAAGCATAGGGCTGCACTGGTCACATGCCGCATAGAATAATTCCAACATCTCCTGGTTCAATTCTGGTTGGAGGCCTGTGTTGGGCCTGGCCCTCCTTAAATGTTTTTTAGGTTTTCAATCATCATCCAATCAGCATCCATCTGTGCATAATGCAAGGGTCACAGCCAACCTGCAGCTGAACAGTATAGATATGTGAAATGTTTCTGTATCCCTTGATGAAGTTTGGGTTCTTTATCTCTGTTACAGCTGAAGCGTACTGGTGACAAGGTAGTGCCGAAAGGTGGAAGCTTGGAGGACGCCATCACCGCAGCCATCACAGCTATGAATGAACCCAAAACCTGCAGCACCACCATACTCCGCAGATTCCTAATTGACAGCAACAAGGAAGCCAACGGCTCCCGCTTGGGTAAGACCCCATTCATCTTCCTCCTAGGGTTGGGATCCGGAACCGGATCCAACATTGAGGAACCGGAATCGGTTCCGTCACATTTGGAACCGTTTCTGGAACCGGTTTATCGCACTGTCAGAGCTGGTATGTGGACTTCACGTCTGCTGTACAATTACAATGCCGATGGTTCTCAAACTTTTATTTCAAGGACCCATATAGCGCTCAGAGTTACAGACCTGTAAGGGTCCATTTGGAACCTCCTATAGGAATCATTAAAGGGAACCATTAAGCAACTGGAATTATTAAAATCCTAGAGGATCCCAATCCTACTCCTTTTCCAAGGCAAGACCAAAATGGTTGCAGAGAGAATTGTCAGTCAAAATGTAAACATAACAATAGAAAGAGTATGGAACCCACATCAACAATTAATTGCATATTAAAATAATTCATATTAAAACATAAAATGTCCACGCTGGTCTTCTTCTGAGGTTGACCTCAACTAGGTGGTCTTCCGCTGAGGTTTATTGGTCGACACCAACCTTGTGGATTGTTAAGTTATACGAATAGCATCTCTGTGTTATGACACTGGTTCTCAACATCAGTACCAGGGACTACCAGAAGGTTCAAATACCGGTCCATTTGTACACATTTGTTTGTGTAAGTTCAATTAAAGGTAGGGTAAGTGATTTACTTTGGTTAAAATAAGTGTTAAATAGCTCTATATTCTGATAGTACTCATTGCTATAGAGTGTGTACCAGTTTTCTCCCGTCTCCTCCCTGTATACATCACGGTCCCATCCACCAATCACATGCCTGCCTGATCCGTCACTCTGTCAATGCGAGGGCGGATGCGATTTAACCAGAGCAGTCCATCTCGTGCCTCTGTTTATATTTTAACTTTCGTGTTAACTTTGTTTGTTTGTGTTGTGTATTATTTGCTAACTTAATCTTAATCTGCATTTAATATTCTCATCAATACCTACATCTTTATGCCTTTGAGTGTTTCTCACTGTTCATAATAACAGGTAATTTGTGGGGTTTATGTGTACTTAATGCTCCGTCTTGTGTTTATCTTAAGCACACTGAGATGGATCCCTGGCACCTGTTGCCAATAAGCTTTTCATTCTTTAGAGCAGGGTTGTTTTCTGTATTCAGTCTTAAACTAAGTTTGTTTTACATGGCTCTGTTTGACCATTTAGAGCTGTGTTTGTTTCTTCTCAATGGAACAACCACCCCTGGCTGTCTGTCTCAAGCTTGACACCTTAGCCACAACCCAGCGGGTACAAATCTTTTGTTTTGTTATTCCCTTTTCAGTCAAAACTCTGAGGAAGACCTTGACCAAGTGTAAAGTGAAGGGCTGGATGGATCAGATCACAGGGAAAGGGTTCAGCGGAACCTACCAACTCTCATTCCCATTCTACCCCAGGTAGGCCTACATTAACTAGGGCTGTCACGATCATGACATTTTACTTGACGATTAATTGTCATACAAATAATTACGATTTAATGAACAAGTGTGTTTTTTCATTGAACTTTGGAACATACGGTAAAACTTTTATTTCTGTTTGGCTTTCAGGCTTTGTAAATTGCACGGGTAGATATGACAAATAACTTGACTTACAATGACCGATATAATAATCAAAATGAACACATTTTGTTTACAAATGGTAGAAATTGTGTTGTGAGCTTGCCCTTTGTGGACAGTACAGAGGAAAATCGCCGCATGGCTTGTCATTACCGTAGTTATCCCTCATGTAAATCACAAAATACTACATTTAAGAATATCCTTTCTATGCACAATCCATGTCTGAGTTGTTTTAAAGGTGTAAAGTTCCCTCCTGAACTGCCTCTTTCATCTGAAATTATTATTATTATAAAATGACCGACTGTAATTCACCGGAAAGATCTGTCATTAAATGTAGCACAATATTAACAGCACTTACAAGAATGCAGTACACCAACAATGTGCAGGTTGTTTAGCCAAAAGACAAGCAGGTGGCCTGCCACCATTTTGAGTAAAACCTTTCTAAACAAAATGGCCACATAAGCATTTCCGGCCTAATGGACTGGTAATGTACGGTATGCTTAATCTGTTGATGCCCGATGGGCTGATAATGTACAGTATGCTTACTCATATCTTTCCTTGCTGTTATTTTCCCATAGCCCAGCCATCTTGTACCCTGACATGGTCATAGCACCACCGAAGAAGAAAGTGCCCACGCGGAGGCGAACCGCTGATTCTTCTGATGAGGAGGAGAGTGAAGAGGAAGAGAGTGAAGAGGAGGATGACGAGTCAGATGATGAACCTCCCGCAAAGAGGTGGGTTCCAAATCTTTATTATCAAGCCTATGGGTGTTTCTTACCGTTTATAATAATAGATCATTTGCAGATGGTACGTGTACCTAATGCTGTGGTCTTGTCTTGTTTATCTTATCCATACTGAGCTGGAGCACTCGTTACCAATAACCATTCTTCAGGGCAAGTTTTTTTTGCATTCAGTCTTAGACTAAGTCTGTTTGACGTGGTACTGTTTAAATGGGCAGGGCAGCTGTAATGCAAACATTATAAATGTATAGACCATTAACCATTTAACTCTGATTCTTAGGAGAGCGGTGAAAAGGGGTCCACCCAAGGTACGCAAACCTCTACCAGCCAAGAATTCCGCCAGTAAGTCAAAAGCTAAGGGCAAGATAGCCACTCCTGCCAAGAAACCTAAGCCAGCAGCCAAGAAAACCGCAGCAGTATCCAAGAAGAAACCCACCGCATCCCCGGCAAAGAAAGCCGTTGCAGCAAAGAAAGCCGTTGCAGCAAAGAAAACCGCTGCATCCCCAGCAAAGAAAGCTGCCGCGACCCCGGTAAAGAAATCCGCCGTGTCGGCGAAGAAAGCCGCCGTTTCTAAGGAGGTAGCTCCACCACCCGCTAAGAAGGCCACACCCGTCAAAAAGGCAGCTCCTGCCAAAAAAACCAAAACACCCGCTGTCAAAAAGCTGCCCCGCAGGGGCGGGAAACGCTCTGCTCCAGTAAAGGAGGCAGAATCAGAAGAGGAGGAGGAGGAAGAAGAAGAGGAGGAAGAAGTCAAGAAACCCGCAGCCAAAAGGGGGGCAAAGACCAAGTCTGTCCGCAAGTCCGCAAGGGGGAAGAAGTGAGACCACCATGAACCGGGCCATCTCTGTCACAGGATGAACCGGCGTTCTGCCTCTTGTTTGTCAGTGCTTTCTTTTGTATCCGTTTCTCCCCCTTTTTGAGAGGGTCTGTACTATTTTATTTCCCCCTTTTTTGTAGGATAGATGTGTTTCCTATGAATTAAGTTTACTGTACATTGCAAATATCTGTACTTCATTTTAACTCTAAAAAAACGTGTAGAAAAAGCTCAGTTATTGTGGTTAAGAAGAAAATGTTTTTCAAAAATTGCCTGGATTAAGAAATGTTTTTTATTTCATTACAACTCTTTATTTCCTTTCTTCCTCCTGGTAAAGCATAGCAGCATATCCTAACTAGAGCCAGTGATGTTGCAACTCATTATTTCTTAATATTTTTTTTAATCTGCTGTTTTAGATGGTGGCAACACATTCCTAATGTCAAATTCAGTAAGACGTCATAAACACTCCTTTAAAAAAATTAAATTTATAATAGGCTACTGTCCCAAAAAAAGATACTGTAAAATATGATATAGATACAAATGTCTGTAAAAACAAAAACTTTGAATCCCTATTCCTGCATTTTGGAGTGAACAATACAGTTTTATTTGGCGATATGTCAGCATCAGATAAAATGTGGAATCTATGGAATTTCAAATACAATGTCATATGGAATCTTGGACCTGTTGCTGACAGTTTGGAGACCTAATGGGATCAAGAATGAGAGCACATACAGTGCAGTACAAAGTTCAAAACAACAGTTAGGTTGCATTCAGGGAAATGTCTATCCAGACTTGTGTAAACAGGCAATTACAGGAGTAGCTGTAAGAATGGTCTGTATTGTGAACGAGAAATATTGTTTTAAAGGATAATTCATACCCTGCATGCATTGTACTCTTTTGTGTTCCGATTTTTTGAAGTCGTTAATAAAATGACAATTTGTACTCGGGTCACTTTTTATTGTGTTGGGACTAGTTTTGTGTGATGTAGGCCTACAGCATCGTGCAAGAACATGGTGCATGATCATGTTTGGTTTAAACTTTAGGCTATACAGTTACATAAATCACAATAAAACCCTAAAAAGGAAGAACTAATTGTGAGGCAGACAAAAGTCAAAAAGCACCTGACCCCTTGATGGAATAAGCTATGTTAAAGGTATTTTTACTTCAGGCTATGAGTAGGCCGATTTCTAAATGACAATTTGTGTGGGATTGGGATATGATGCGCGTCAGAGCGGTTGTCTTTGAGTTGCACAATGTCCAGGAATGTAGAGCTGGGGGGAAGCGCAGACGGGATGGGTGACTCAATGTATGATGTATCCTAGACTGGCTTCATTTGTTAGTTAGACTGGCTGTGGTGTGTAGGGAACTTTAAATCAAAGTCTTCACTCGCAATCACGTTCTGCGTTTTCCTTTTTTTCCACAGCAATACCCGCCCCTGCACACCTGGACCATACACATTATAGATCAGGTCTCACCGTGTGGGCGTCGCTTCTCTGGGCGCGTCAGCTTGGAGTTACTTGCAGAAATCAGAGTGTGGTCGTGGTGTCAGATTGTAAGGGAACGTGCGGCGGTGGTAAGGAGATTCGCTAACAAAGTTTTCTACCATTGATTGAGTAAGTTAAAATCAAACTGTTTGGATGAATGGCTGGTTTACTGGTGTAACCCGCGTGTGGCGACGACGTGTGTGTTTTTGTCCTTCCTCTGTTCGGGATCTATTACTAAGCAGCTGTTTTACTAAGCGGTAATTTAGTTTATTAGTCAGCTCAAGTCGGGACATTTACCAGGCCGATGTTGTCATGAGAAACCTACGTATGCTGCCTGTGATTCTACGCATGCACTTGGCCTTGGATCAAGACAATTAATGATGTATTCGATCGAGTTCTTGAGTTTTACGTTCGTATCTATGATAGTCTTGGGCTTCATCCCCCAATTGTCACTGGACATCCGCGCGGAAAGTCCGTACTTCTCCACATGTACAAATACAATCATATTAAGTGCTGACCGTGTAGCCCCGGGTGTCAACTCGACATTCGGAACCAGTTTGCACTGTATTAGCCCGTATTTCAATAGATATGTGCTTTAATCCCGTCTATGTTGGATTCTGTCGGAAGATCCCTATATTCCTCAATGGGCGGTAGTGACGGGGCGTATCCGATGAAAGCCGGTATTACACTCAATGTAAACAGGAAGTAAACTAGGGGGGGAATGACGTTCAGGCACAGACGGGATTAAAACGCATATCTATTGAAAAATACAGACTAATACATTGTACAAAGATTCCGAATGTCGAGGTAACATTTGGGGCAACCGGGTAAGCACCTTATATTTTGCATTTGACAATATTCAGAGAAATATGGGATTTACTGGTGAAGTCCAGTACGCTTTGAGGGGTGCAGTCCAAGACTATCGTAGATATGCAAATGTCAAAATCGATAAAAAAAAATACATCTGATAGTCTTGATTCAAGGCTACGCATGCACTATGCTGTAGGCCTACATTGGAAACAGTCGTTTGTTACAATAAAGTAAAATATGAAGGCTTACGAGGCTGGCAGCTGAAGAACTACAATTATAAATGCCAACGTCAGAAAAAGCCACAGGGCACAGGGGCAGCTTTGTTTGATCTTTATTTATGCACAGGTGTAGTCTTAACAAACATACCTTCTAATACAGGCAGCCTAAATAGGCACCATGGGTGAGGAGGCACCCATCAGCGAACATGGTACCGTCACACGATCAGCAGAGGTATGTTTTTCACCGCTACGATTTTTACTCGTATAAGCTTTTTATATATTTTTTGTTTTACTTTGGTGGGGTTCGATATTTTCTGTTTCTTGGATTTGTTGCACAGTATGTGGGCTCCTTCCCCGTGGATGACTGCTGTCTGGATGAGCAGATGGATCACCTGCACACTCACCTGAAGGCCCTCAGAGTAAGATGTAAACCTAGCCAACTTTAACATGCTATTATGTGATGATGACAGTTGTCATAATAAGTTGTATGGTAACAATTTGGTTGTAATCAGACATGCAAGAGACGGAGGCCTGTATCCCTGAAATTCTCAATCAAAGGAGTGAAAATGTATGATGAAGATGAGATGGTAAGTTACTGATATATTTATGTAGCCTATGTGTTATTCCTACAACAAAATCTAAATTATTCGTAGGCTTTAGTCAACAACAATCTGAACCTTATGCATCTCCGACTCCGTTTTCACATTCCTCCATCTGTTTTCACTCAGACCCTTCTCATGGCCCACGCTCTGCGTAGAGTGTCTCTGACCACTGCCCGTCCCTGCGCTGCCCAGTTTGCCTTCGTCTCCCACAACCCAGGCAGCCCTGATGCCCAGCTATACTGCCACCTCTTCAAGGCCAGGCATGCCAGAGCAGTAAGAACTCCACAACACACTCCCTTTGTCTCTGCTGTGCCCTTGGTTAGCTGTAATTATAATCATTCATGGGTTTAAGCCTTATGTCCCCCACTGTTTGAGTTTTAGTCTTCAACTTAAGTTTTGTTACAACATGAAAGATTCACCATTTGAATGTTTATGATGACACATGACACTTAACCTTCTTTATACAGTATTGCCCCTTTCAGTCAGTATTGCATTCAAACATAAAAATCATCCAATTACACAGACAAGGCATGTCAAGATCACATTTTTGTATGACCCCCCCCATGCAGTTTACAGATATGTGATCTTGCATATAAATTATTATTTTACATTAAAAATAATAAAGTACTGATAATATCACAAGTAGTGCATGGAATTTGTATTAAAATAAATGAAGCATAACTTGCCTCACTTGAGTAAAGCATAAAACAATAGGCCTACTCAGTCAATAGCTATGCATGCATTTTATTCCCCACTTTTGGGTCATGACCCACAGTCAACCAGTCAGTGTCCTACCCCAGAGGTTTTCAGTAAAGTTATTTGAAGCCGACGATAGACCAATTATTTGTTTACTAACATTGAGACTGGATGCACAGGTGATTGTTTCACGCAATCAATCTTGTGTGTTGGCTGTGAGGCGCGTCCTAGCGAGACCTGATAGAATGGGTTTCATTGCGCGCATACTGGTTGCACGCATACTGGTTCTTATCAGTGTGACGTCGTCTGTTAAGGGGTCTATAGATTGGACACTAAATGCGCCGCCATCTTTATTGTACTTCAGATCAAGACCATACTATTTGTTTACAGAGATATCATCATGATTTGTGTGCATGGGGACCTCATCTTAAACAAGCTCAGTGCTTAATGAGTCTTCCAGTTTAGTAGACCTTGTATTGTGAATTTGTACTTCCATGTACTTGTTGTTGTTCTCATGTCTTATCTAAATAAAGTACATCAATCAATCAGAGACCCAGCAATTCCCCCATGAGCAAGCAGTTGGTGACAGCAGCAAGGAAAACAAGGGAAATCATGTGAATTCCCCGGCAGTCTAAGCCTATAGTATCATAACTAATGGCTAGGCCAAGAAAAGCCTGAACTATAAACAGTCAAAAGGGGACGTTTAAGTCTACTCTTTAATGTCCCCCTCCCCGGACTGAAACTAGAAGATGATGCCACAAGAGAGGAGCCTGATAGTTGAAAGCTCTACCTCACACAGACTTGTGGAGATTTTGTGAACCAGAAGTGGGCCTGCATTCTGGGAGTGTGGAGGTCTATTGGGGTGATGGGATACACGATGGTGCGTGACCTTTTTAAGGGCTTTTAGGTCTTGACAAGGATTTTAAATTATTCTGGGTTTTATGGGGAGCTAGTGTAGAGAAGCTTATATGGGAGAAATATGTTCTCTTTTCCTAATTCTTTGTCCAATATCATACATAACTGACAGTTTCCATTAATGGCTTTATTATTTGATTTTACAGGAAGTCATTGAAACATGACCAAAGTTACCTGAGTAATTGAGTCAATGTTTGCTGAATATCAGTGTATGGTTGATAAGTCAGGCATTTTAATTTAGGTAGTAAATCAATCTTTGCTCCAGGGACTATTTTTGACTAAACTTGGAAACACAACTATAACACACAATGTGACCCAAATAATGAACACACAATGATTAAGTGTTTGATTACCTATCTCAAGCAAGTTCCCTGTCTCTGTAATTTGATATTCATACCATGCAGAAACAAATCTAATCCAGTGGCTTCCTCAAGAAATCAATAAAATAATCGCCAATGCACTGCAACACCAATAGAAGTGTTGCCTGAATGTTTATGTGAGCAGATTCATAGTTGATTGTTTATTTAGGCAGATTCATAGTGTTTTAGGAATACAATTCTTGAATAGTCTTTTATTCTTAGTTTTTTCCTTCCTCCTTCAGGCCCAGTTCCTGAACCTGCTGCTTTGCCGCTGTTTTCAACTCTCCTACCTGGAGAAACACCCAGAAGAGGCCATGCAGGAGTCTGTTGGCTCCCTGCCCAGTCGTACCCCCTCGCTCCTCAACCACGGCTTTCCTCTCAGTGTCAGCGCTCTGGTGTCCTTCAGAAGAGCCCCATTTAGAGGGTTACTACCAGGGATCAAGGTTGGGACCTGAAGGCCCATCTGTCATCTAGCTCTGTTGTCTGCTTTGAGGATCTAGGGTGGCACTACTGCTGTTATCAACTCAAACCCTGTATACGTCTTTGCATGTCATTTGTATGTCATTAGTGAAAATGGATATTCTACAAGTTCACAATGCGATGCATTGTGACACGTCGTGAGTTTGTAAATTGTGATCAATGCAAATCCAAAACTGCGTAGCATTTATTGTTATTTCATGTTTCTTCTCCTCCATAGAAAAAATCAAACAAGTCCTCTGATGAAGGAAGAGAAGAAGAATCCTTCACTTCCTCTCCCTCCCTAGTGCGCAAGAAAGCCATCCGCAATAAAGAAATACGCTCAGGGGCCTATCGCTCTTTCACTTTCACCCCCCTCAAACAGCGCAATGTTCAGGAGCGACTGAACTCGCCACAAGGTGGGCCAACTGTTCAAAGAGCGCTTTCAAGAGTGAAAGAGTTGATTAGGTAATGCAAAACCTCAATGTTATGTGATGGGCTCTCACTCTCACTGCCTGTTGTGGTGTTGGTTTGTAATAGTAATGTTAAGTGGATTGTCCTCACAAGGTGAAGGTAATAACTAAGGTTCTTGTCTCACACGGTACTGAAAGAATTGATAGCTAATAAAAGCAACTTTGCTTTGGATATTCTCTCTGTTGCACCTCATTTTATGTTCATCTTTGACATGTTTGAGCTTGAGTTTCATTTTTATGGGCTGTTTTCACCAACGTTTGCCTTTGTGTAGTATCTCATCCCTATGTTTTAACTGAGCATTCCATTCACTCTCTCCACTTAAAGGTGGAATTACATTGGATATAATCCAAAGCAAACAAACTTGCCAGAATATTTCCCCTGTGGCACTTCTTGGAATATGATCATCTGAATTCCCAAGAATTCACTGTATCTCATGAACTTTGTGTGTTTGTGTGTGTAAACAGGAAAGGAGGGGGCGGGGACACCAGTGCGGCAAGCCCACACTCCAAGCTTGGCCGAGACAGAAGAAGCACTTGCAGAGGCGGTCTGGTGTTGGACTGGTATCGCAACGTGAGTGGTGCACCTTTGTCGTGCCCATCTTAGTGGCACTCCATATTACTTCCAGGACGATTTATGTCAGTGGTTCTCAAGCATTTTCTTGGCAAAGACCCCAAATAGATGTATGTCATTCAATTTGCCTGCCCCTTTTGGAACCCAGTATACCTTTTTGTATTAGGGATGAGGTAAACTGGGTCCCTTGAAACTCAACAATGCATTCTCCCATTCAGCGCATGGTACCACTCTGTGGTCTTTAACAAATATAACGTTGCAGAGTGTTTGCAGAGAGATTTCAAGGATACTCATAACTGCAGTAGGGTCCAGCGTAAACTTGTAGTGATCGGCGTCGATCAGCGTTGCAATTAAACATGTTTAATCCATCCATATTTTAAAATGTAGTTTTGCTCACGCTCCGTGTGTGTCTATAAATCTTATGTCCTCTATTACAGTGATAGCAGCTCATCCCTGCTTGTGGATGATGTCTTGGGATCCTATCTGCTGTGTCCACATCCCAAAAAAAAAAGTTGTGGCTCTCTCACCATTCGCCTCCCCTCAGGCCTCGTCACCCACCTTGTAGAAAACACCCGCAAGGGAAAGTTCCTGCTAGAGGTAACTTCTTACAGCTGAGTGAATGTTGTAAATGATGTATTTACCAAACTTCACCTAGACTAGGATTATCAGATGAAGATTTGTAATGAAAATTGTAAGTCCATAAAATGTTGCTTTTTGTACTCGAGGCAAAATATTTTATACAGACTGGACTGTTTTCCCCATGACAGAAATCTAAAGTTCAATTTATTCATCCATGCATCTTTTTTACCGTAAAGCTGCATTTTACTATAGTATTTGATTTGATAGTCACAAGGCCTTTAAATAATATGGTTTCATTGAGACATACCGACCTGTACATTTATGGTTTATTTGCCTCCTTTCTAAAGCATGGTGTCAAAATCTGTCCCAATGCTCCCTATTTGCTTGTTCATACAGGTTTTTATCGTTCAACTAAATATTTGTATTTTATTTGTATCTGTATCCTGCAGTAGGTTACTGCTTAAATGCATGAGCCAGTCATTTGGCTCTCTAATATTTCAGTCGGTTCAGTTTACTCAGTCACTTGAAAAAATATCAGCAGGGTGATTTTACTGTTGAGCTTTCCGTCACAATGCCGACTACTCGGATTACAATTTGTGTTTGACTGTGTTTCGGCACTCTATTTAAATGCCCTGCCTCTGTGAGTAACAGACCAACCAACATGTCATTTAGAGATGATTGAAGTTTGTGTCAAACTGTTTTTCCTACTCTGAAATGCATTAGAACAAGAATAGCTTTTGAGTAGCTGTAGCTGAATACAGTACAATACATATTTAATGAGGATTGTTGAAGGTAAGGAAAGCCAAAAGTTCCATCGAGTCAAAAGTACCAATGGTGAAATATATTGCAGGCAATTCTGAATTGTTAATACTTTATTTTTATTCAGGTTGAGTAGATGGTAACTTTGGAGCAAAGTTTCATTGTTTAAGCATATTACACACAAGTACTTATTTTAACAAGAGTCCTCACAGTACTGTCTCTAATAGTCATTCACTTTATTCCTGTGCCAGAAATTCAAGACAGAATTCGGTTCAATAGCTGCCTTAATAGAACACTACACGGAATCGCAGGATGAGCTGGCATCTCCACTGAGCTGTGCCCGTGTCAACCATTGCTATGAGTGGGAGGAGAGCCCTGCCTCTGCCAGGCCACTGGCCCCAGGGTTACGCAAGAGCATGAGAAGAGGCAACACTAAACCCAACCAGAGAAAACAATGGGTTTAAAACCCTCAACATTACAATCAGTGTGTGTATACCCCTGGAAAATGCAACATAAGTGACTGACTATAATGATACTTATTATTTTGCACAAATATTTTCACTTTCTTTTAACCACTCCAACCCTCTATACTTTTTTTTTGTACTCTGTCCAATCTTTTTCGCCTTTACACCTAATATCTTAGCCAAAAATAGCTGATCTACAAGCTAGCAATGCATCACAACACTGTGCATTGTGAGCTTGTAGATCTGCTATTTTTGGCAAATGTTAGGGATGCTAGGGTTTGTGGTTAAATCATGTTATTTGGTTTGGGTTTGTTGTCTTTCCAAACTTTATGAAACACGATACATATTCTAATACTTGTACATGTTGGCTCTTAACATACCAGGGTTGTTTGCATCCAAAAGTATGCCTGTCTTAGTCCATTTTTTTTGTACCACTTTTTTCCCATCTTTTTAAATACAAACTTGTTTTATATTTCTAAATGTAAATCAGTTGTGGTAAACTTACTTGTATTGCAGAGACACAAAATTGCATTGCCATGAAAATGTATTCTGCATTGGCCTTTATTTCCCATCTGCCCAGTTGTTCTGGTGTTTTTGGTTATGCCAGTGTTTTTAAATAAAGGCCCATCTGCTTTGTGAAAATGTGCATTGCGCCTACAAAAGTGTGTGTGTGTGTGTGTGTGTGTGTGTGTGTGCGTGTGTGTGTGTGCGTGCGTGTGTGTGCGTGTGCGCGCGCGCGCGACAGCGAATGATATGAACAGCCTATAATAACTGCAGCCTCTAATTGCAGCCCGTGTTTAATTTGACTTGTGCCTTGTTTACTTGGCCCTTAATGTGTTGTCTTCTTCGAGCTGTCATTTTTTATTTTTCTAGAACGCGAATCGTTAATGAATGTTTACCGTTGCCGAGCAACCTCAGACGCGGTGGGAAAGCGAGTAATGGCTGCAGGGATCGGACGAGTGTGGGTTTGTTTCCCTCTGTCCGTTTCGGTCATGGTGTGTCACATAGTTGCTAGTAGCCTGTCCATTTATCCGCGATGTGTCATGCAGTGATCATTAGCCTTTCTAATTGGAATCCTTTGGAGTTGTGAATCTAATGAATTGTCACTAATGTGACTGACTGACTTATTAATCATAGCGTCGGTTAATCAACTGAAGCTGAGAAGACTCCTTCAGACTAACGGGAGAACAGGTTATAATGACGAATGTTTTAATTTAATTGACGATTCAAATTCCATTTGGTTGTATTACTACTTTGCATTAGAAATATTTGTAGCATATTAAAGCGTCATCTAATTTGATTATACAGACAAATGTTTGGCAAAAGTGTGGATCATGTGTTAAAAAAAAGCCAATGTATGGATCCAGTTCGCATATTAAGCTATAGGTAGAGAGGTAGCTGGTAAGCCTATTCAGCAGTTTTATCTTAATCCATCTGTTTTGGTACAAACCCCTGTTGGAGTGGACAACTGGACATAACTGGACATTGAAGGATGGGCTCAGAGTCAGTGAAGGTGGTGGTCAGATGCCGGCCAATGAATGATCGGGAGAAAGCTCTCAACTGTAAGATGGTGGTGACTGTGGACGTGTGCCACTGTCAGTGTTTCATTGAGAAACCTGGGGTCACGGATGAGCCCCCCAAGCAGTTCACCTTTGATGGGACCTACTTCATTGAGCAAACCACAGAGCAGATGTACAATGAGATCGCATATCCTCTGGTTGAGGTAGGATCGTTGACCACTGTTTTACCTTTTGATTGTCAGTAATGTATCTTAATACATTTTTATAGAGAGCTGGGCAGTATAACAATTAGTTCACAGGTCATTGGACACCTTTAGTTCACAATCTGAAACACAATACAGTGGCATGTTGCAAGGCACTATAGGCTAAACCATCTAGGTCTATGCCACATGTAACCTAGAGACTATCCCATTGCAAATTATCCAGACTTAATTATTTACCAATGGCCCTGTTATTCTTTAGCAAAGGTCAGCAGGCCCTAGGTCAGCAGGGTGGACTTCAATACAGTAGGTGAAATATCTGTAAAGTCTTATAATAAAAATGTCTTAAGAGACTGTTTTCTTTGCCCACAGGGTGTGACAGAGGGGTACAATGGAACCATTTTTGCCTATGGACAGACGGGGAGTGGTAAGTCTTTTACCATGCAGGGGGTGTCTGACCCTGTGGCCCAGAGAGGGATCATACCAAGGGGCTTTGAGCACATCTTTGAAAGTATACAGGTAGGTAAAAGGAAGGTAGACATGAAATGGGACACCTGGAATTCTGTTTTCAGTTTATGACCCCATGCAAGGAATAGTATTCTGGTGTGAACAGTGCCTTCCAACTGCTACTTGTAAAAATATGTTTAGTAGTTTAGTTGATCTAAGATCTAACATTCAAGTCTGTGTGTGTGTGTGTGTGTGTGTGTGTGTGTGTGTGTGTGTGTGTGTGTGTGTGTGTGTGTGTGTGTGTGTGTGTGTGTGTGTGTGTGTGTGTGTGTTTTCTTTCTTTTTGCAAGATAGTGTGCAGAGAATACAAAATTCCTGGTGAGGGCCTCCTACTTAGAGATTTACAATGAAGAGATCAGAGATCTTTTAGGAAGTGACACCAAACACAGATTGGAGGTAAGAATCCATTGCACAATCAAATGTCTCTTGATAAAACACTGGGATTATGAAACCTGTTACTTCTCAGACCACTGTTACCACGTAAACATAATGATGTGTTTCCTGCACAATAGTCATTACCTAGGTGACTTTAAGAGCAAACTAGTATTGTGAGTCCTTCAAGGTGAAGGTGTGTGTGTGTGTGTGTGTGTGTGTGTGTGTGTGTGTGTGTGTGTGTGTGTGTGTGTGTGTGTGTGTGTGTGTGTGTGTGTGTGTGTGTGTGTGTGTGTGTGTGTGTGTGTGTGTGCGTGCGTGCGTGCGTGCGTGCGTGCGTGCGTGCGTGCGTGCGTGCGTGCGTGCGCGCCTGTCTGTGGGTGATGAATGACAGCTCAAGGAGCACCCAGAGCACGGTGTGTATGTGCGAGACCTATCCATGCACACAGTACACAGTGTGGGGGCGTGTGAGCGAATCATGGAGCAAGGCTGGAAGAACCGGTCGGTGGGCTACACCCTGATGAACAAGGACTCCTCTCGTTCTCACTCCATCTTCACCATCCACCTAGAGATCTGCAACACTGGTACACACTCTCTCTCTCTCTCTCTATCTGTCCCCCACATATCTGCATAACTATTCTGTATCTGCAACACATACACCCTCTCCTCTCTAATATAACTGCACACTGTAACTACTCTAAGTACCTCATCTATCTTGTTTATACACACATTCCATAACCTCACAAACACAGTCAGTCTCACACACGCCCACATTCTCTGAGTCAGTTTCTTTGGCAGTTGCATGGAACCTGTCTTATCATCTGAAATTGTCACACAATACATCCAGTATTAATAAGCGGTAAAGATATTAGAGGGAAAATGTCAGTGTTTTTGCGTCTGTTTGCCACACTCTTTTATCTGTGTATTTTTCTTTTTTGCGCTTGTTTTTGTTTCAAATGCATTGCAATGAATGGACTTGCGGTCTCTGACAATCTGCCACTGATGGCCTGTTAACTACAACATATCTTTTTATTATAGATGCATCATAGATGCTATGTTCCCAAATCCCCATTGGGAGGAAACATAAATGGCAATTGCATTCAACTATCATGTAGCGAGTTGACAACATGCAAGCACAAACTTGTTTGTGTGCTTGTGTGGTATGTGTTATCTTTAGCTGCCTTTCTTTTAAGACAGTGGGTGTATGTTTATCCTCAATTGACAGACATTTACAGAGAGTGGTAGCTAAAATACAGGAAGAATGGTGCTGGTAAGCTTAACCACAAGAACCCTAGCATTCCATATGCAGGTATGTTAGAATCTTCAAGATTCAATACGTTTCATTTGTCATTGTCTTACATTCGCTGAGGCTGAAATTAGCCGATCTACAAGTGACGCATTGTGAGCATGTAGATGTAGACTGCCTATTATTTTGGCAAAGATATTTGGAGTAGAGAGAAAAGAGGAGAGGGCCCATTAGAGACCCCTGGGAGACTCCGGTCAACACAGTAAGGTTTAGGCGGTTAAACCAGAAAGGACCATGTAGCTGTAGATCTCTTAAACCCTATAGACTCTATAAACTGGACCTGAGTTGGCTCTGTGCTTGGAGCACTTCTTCCATCTACACAAATCTCTTCGTCAAACATAGCCGATCTACAAGCTCACAGCACATTGTGACGCGTTGTGAGCTTATAGATCGGCTATATTTGGCTAATGTTCCCCCCAGAATATGGCAGCTGGGGTGGTTAAAAAAACATTTTCTATCCACCCTTAGATGCTGAAGGCGAGAACCACCTACGAGCTGGTAAACTCAACCTGGTGGACCTGGCTGGCAGCGAACGCCAGTCCAAAACCGGTGCTACAGGAGAGCGTCTCCGCGAGGCCACCAAGATCAACTTGTCCCTCTCGGCCCTTGGCAACGTCATCTCAGCCCTTGTGGACGGACGCTCCAAGTACATCCCCTACCGCGACTCCAAGCTCACCAGGCTGCTGCAGGACTCCCTCGGGGGGAACACGCGCACACTGATGGTGGCCTGTCTGTCACCGGCCGACAACAACTACGAGGAGAGCCTGAGCACACTGCGCTACGCCAACCGGGCCAAGAGCATCCAGAACAGACCCCGCATCAATGAGGACCCCAAGGACGCCCTGCTCCGAGAGTACCAGGAGGAGATCAAGCAGTTGCGCGCCCTCGTCTCTGGCCAGCTAGGCACCACTGACCTGTCGGGTGAGTGTCATGTCAATGTCATTCACCATGTTCACATGATCGGTGGTCATTTTGCTCATATTTCATACTCGGGGACCCCCAATGTTGTTTTTAAAGTCAAACTGTGTTAATAGTCTTGTTGGTGTTAGATCTGCGATTCCCAGAATTCAGCGTCCTAGCGTCAAGGTTATTTTGGAAACAGTTACGTTTTCAGAAACCGTGTGTATTGAAATGCATACATGTTAAATAAATACTTTACCTGTACATTCCAAGGCCTGAGCCATTTTGGTGCGAGCGTCAGACACTCACTATTGTGATTTGTTTTAGATCATGTAGTCTTGTCAAACCAACTAATCTTATCTTTTTCTACCATGTATTCTGTTTGTAGCTCTGCTGGCCCGTCAGATGTCTGAAGTTTCCTCAGTGCCTCGGGCGAGCTACACAGAGGAAGAAAAGGAGACGATTAAAGAGGTATTCACTGGCCTTTCCTAAACCAGTAACTCGCCTAATTTTATGACATACAGCGTACACATATAGGAACCTCATTATTTATAATGGTGTCGAAATTAATCCCAATCACCATTCAGGTGATGGTATTTATTTTCTTTCTTTCGACCTTTTGGTCTGCTACAGCAACTAATTTAGCATGGTCATTATCTGGGCATCCTAAACTACGGTGACCAAGACGTCCGGTTTAGCCGGGATTGTCCCGTGCCCTGACAAATATCTCTAAAACACTAGAATGTCCCGGTTGTCAACATTCACTACCGCATTGTCCTGGTTTTCATTACAATTAAAATAATAATACTGGTTTTGAGTGCTCTTTACGTATGTTTATCATGTTCTGTTCTGTTGAAAAGTGAGTTCAGTGTGCTAAAATAATTGTCCACTATCCTGATGAAAACAACAGGTGAAAATAAAAATAAACGTTCAAAGAAATTGTCAAAAGTCGCAAAAATAGTCGATGTACAAGCTCACAAACAGGGTTTAAGTGATTAAGGGTTTGGGTTTTTGAAAATTTGGTCACCCTATCCTAATCTATTTGGAAAATGTAGTTGGCTGGTAACATATAGAAATGGCTGGTGAATTTATCCACTGGGCCTATGGTCATAGAAGTTCATTTCCTGTGCTATTTGATGTCTTTATTGAACTCCCTCTTCCAGGCATATGAGGAGAAGCTGGCCAAACTGCAGGCAGAGTACAATGCAGAACAGGAATCCAAGGCAAAGCTTCAGGAAGACATCGCTGCCATCAGATGTTCATATGAGATCAAGCTGTCTGATCTGGAGAAGGCCTCAGCCAGCAGAGGGAGCTCTGCCTCCACTAATGGTATTAGACACACATGCCATAAGCCCTGTCTCAGGATAACACACCATAACATCATATATTGTCTCTGTCGGGCAGAAACCTTGTATCTCCATAATTCAACTTTTAAAGCTTTTGTAAATGAATGCCCTACTTGGTCGTGCAAGAGTATCACACAAAAGTATGAAAAATAGCCAACCTACAAGCCCGCAATGCGTCGTCATCATAGATGGGGAATCCAAGCTAATAGAAACCTAATAGAAAGCCTGCAGCTTTCTATTCCTGGAAAGCATGCTATAATGGAAGCTATTGTTCTCGTGTTAATGTAAAAGGAAAAAAATGAAATCTTGAAAAGACCCGCCTAACGATGATGTCACTCGTAGGCAGGTTTCTGAACGTGTCCACAGCCCTCCTATGAGACACGGACATAGTTGATTTCTTTTTTTTATTACCATTTTATCATGAGCATTAGTGAGGACCAATTATATGAAGAGTTGGGTAGGTGAAGTCGTCCTTTAAGTCTGAACCAATGAAATGTATTAGTATTGTGGAATACTGCTAGTTCTTTCCATTTCCTGAAAATTTACCATTTTGGCACCTGACAGCGGCGATATGCTAAAATGATGAATGCGTTTGAACTGTAACCTTCATCCCTGGCAGTATAAGTTCCATGCTTTATTAATAGATCTACAGCAGACCACTGATCATGTTATTGAGACACTCAGATCAAGAACCACATGTCTGTTTTCAATTGAGCAGCCAATTTAGTTGCACTTATAAAGCCATTTGAAGGCATCTGGAGCAAGAGATTATAGTTTATTAGTTTATAACAGTGAGAGATATAAAAACGTCAGGAAAGGGTACACCGCACTTGCTTCTTCATCATTATCAATGTCCTTACATGGAGGTGTTGATGAGGTGTTTTATTTAGTTTAGGGGTCTTCAACGTTTTTGTATGGCCTAGGACCCCTTTGCTGAGAAAGACAAAGCAGCACTATATTGTCTTTTTGTTTTTTTTTAAGTATTTTACAGGTTTCCTCCAAGTGATGCTGCAGCTTTGATCGCTTCATAGATTTGTTTGATAGCACTATCATCAGTGTTATGTAAATTAGGCCTACATGTTTTTTTTGGTTTGTTTGTTTGTTTACCAATTATCTTTGCTAATACAATTTTGCATTCATGTTAATTCGTTTTTTTATAGACATTTACATTTCTGGAAAAAAATCTAAACAAAGCAAAAACATTCCCATCACATAAAAATGTGGCATCCTCCTGTTATAACTCTTTGGAGCCGTGGACCTCCTGTTAAAGACCCATGATTTATGTGATGTCTTGCTTCCTGATGTCAGGGGGCTCCAGTCATATCCATGAGGAAGACCCTTCCCACACCACTGATGCTACATGCCAAAGCCCTGCTGAAGAGCTGCTCCAGGCCAAGGTAATACACCTGATACTGTACATACATTATCATCACCATGTCACTTGCCATTGCCAAAAATAACAGATTTTCAAGTGGAAAATGTGATGTAAAAAGTTGTTATTATTATAACTGCCTAACAATGACCTGCTAACCCCCACCGCTGTCGTGCATTAAAAAAAAATACAATTTATAATTGTAATGCATTTGATTTGGCCTCACCATACACTTTAATTGTAATAGATTTTATTGGTTTATATTTGTCCTTCAGTTTCCTTCAAGTTGTTTGTTGGCATCATTAACATTCCGTATCAAAACCAAGACACATAGCAGAATGCTAACAAGCCACTTTAAGGAAACCACAAGTGTCAATTTAGCAGACACTCTAATATGCAGGTTAGAAGCAGTGTCATGAGCTGAA
This sequence comes from Gymnoscopelus microlampas, assembly GCF_963454915.1. Taxonomy (NCBI): domain Eukaryota; kingdom Metazoa; phylum Chordata; class Actinopteri; order Myctophiformes; family Myctophidae; genus Gymnoscopelus; species Gymnoscopelus microlampas. Next base: position 33,548,448 of record NC_139944.1, read on the forward strand.
ACTGGAGGAGGAATGCAACATGTTAGTCTAGTTCAGTGGTTCTTGAAGTGGGGTTGAGAGGGGGTTACAGATGGAACCAAATGGACCATTTGTACACTCTCAGAGTTATGGGGGTCATTGAAATTAAAACGTTTGAGAGCCACCACTGGTCTAGTTGGTTCAAATGTCCTCCTCCTGTAGGGCAGTGAGACCCTTGCAACGCGCCCAACGGTCAGTGTCCAGAGACAGCCAGAGGGAGAGGGACACGGGGACTCATCTTTCATCACCACACCAGCACCGCTGGACCAAAAACATGTCCTACAGAGGTATTTATGATGACCAACATTTACATGCACACAGATATCCACAATCAATCTTTAATGAAAACGTGCAAGGTGAGACAATTTCCCAAATTGCCTAATACAGGGATTACCATGCTTTCCCATGCCAAGGACTGCCAAATAGCCATAGCCTCTGGCTGTGGGCCCCCTATTGCAAAACCGCTTTAAAGAAATGTGCTGATCTACAAGCTCACAATGCGTCACAATGTAACACGTTGTGAGCTTGTCGATAGACTATTTTTGCTATTTTCAAAAACACAATAATATTCTGAATGAATTTAATTTGAATTATTTAAATTTCAAATATATAATATTTGTATAATGATCTTTATATTGTTTTCATATTCCCTCTCCTTCCCAATTGCCCCTCCTGGTACCCCCTGGTTGCTGTGGCCACCATTTTGAAACCCACTGGCCTAACAGTTTGGAGTTCTTGTTTATTTGACCTGCATTCCATTCCAGCCTAAAGCTTCCTCATGAGACAACCCCTTTTTTCCCCACACGTTTATTCTGCAAGAGTTTTGTTTTCCTCTCCATCTCCTCCCCAGGCTGCAGCAGCTGGAGAAGGAGGTGGTCGGAGGCGAGCAGGCCAGGAACAAGGAGCTTCAGCTGAGAAATCAACAGAGGAAGACCCTGGCCGACCAGAGGAAGATGCATCTCATCCAGGCCTTGACAGTGGACAGTGAGGAGAGCGACAACGTGCTCCTCAATGTCTATGACTCCATCCAGGAGGAGGTCCACGCCAAAAACCAGATGCTTGGCAAGATCCAAGGAAAGGTGAGTGAACGGTAAAGTACATTAACCCATTAAGACCTGAGGCCGGCTATACAAATGTCTTCTAAAACTCCTAACAGTTTTCTGAAAAACGTATGCTTCCTTGTCAGTGGTTCTCAAACGTTTTCTTGTCAATGTGGCCGCCGACCCCCATCTCAAAATATCTAGTTCCAGGGATTTGAGTTCAAAATGGTCACTTAAAATGTTGATTTTAAGTGTTTTTTCTACAAGCTCATAGCGCGTCACTTCCTGCAGCGCTATGAGCTTGTATATCTGCTATTTTTGAATAGCCAACCAATGTGTTTATTATAACACTGGTAGCCGTGGTAATATAATTATATTACAGCTGAGGGGGTTGTCTTCCCTTTGGCAAAGCCAGCTGTGATATGGCAGGTGAATTATTGCTTAACTAATCTAGCAGAACAATATTTGGTTGGAAACTTGACCAAACTGAGTTATCACAAAAATGTACTTAAAGGGGAATATGTATGTAATGTATGTATTGGTACAATTAAAGTTAGTTAAAGCCTAGTTTGTCCAAACTACAAAAAAAGATTACAGAGCATCTATTGTCCAGTCTAGTGTGCTTTATTGACATTGCCAACCAGTAGGTGTCCTTCCTGACACCTGGGTCGACCACCTCCAACCACTGCAGTGCGAGATAACATACTTTACCCTACAGATAGGTTACAATAACATTGTATTCATTAAAATATGTCCCAGCTTGTAGCTTTAAACTCTTAACACTCTTAATCAAGTCTTTCACAATATTAGATGTCCATGTGCTCTCCAGCTGTGTTCTTCATATACAGTCTAAATATCATGAACTGACATAGGAAGTCTTGGAATGGACAGTGCCGAATCTCTTTGCGTTTTGCCCTTGTTGTCAACACAAAAGTCTTTTACTATGTGACTTTTATTTTGACACCATATGAAACCAGCATTAGGCCCGTCACAATTATTACATAATCGTCTAATTGCAATTATTCTATGTAATCTCAATTATTTTTTGCATAATCGTCATAATCAATTCCATGTTTAAAAAATATTTTTTTTAAAAGGTCAAAAATAGTGGAAATAGCAGATCTATAAGCTTGTGTCGCATCGCTATTTCCACTATTAATGTTTTTTTAAAGTAATTAATTAGTTTGTCATATCTACCCTGTGCAACTTTTGTTTACGAAAGCTAAAAAACAAACAGAAATGTAATTTTTATTCATAATATTCCATTAATTTTCAACGACAGAAACACAATTTAATCGTTAATCGCAATTATTTGAGTGATAATTAATCGTCAACTTAAATTTGTAATCGTGGCAGCCCTAACCAGCATCAAACTCAATCTCAAATGACAGCTGAAAGGGGCCAAGCTGGAGATCCGTGACCTGCAGGCTGAGTTCGAGGAAGAGAGGAACGACTACCTTGCGACCATTCGCCGGCTGGAGAAGGAAGGCCAGCTGCTGCAGGGCCTGCTGGAACGCATGGTGCCCCTTGTGCGCCGCGACTGCAACTACAGCAACCTGGACCGGCTGAGGAAGGAGGCCTCCTGGGACGAGGACGGTGCCGCCTGGAGGCTGCCTGACGTGGTGGTGCAGAAAACCTCACTCCCCTCAGGTGTGGCATTTCAGAAGGAGATGAATTATTCTGAATGGGAGGTTACCTTTCCCCCAAGCTCTGTTGTGATGCAAAATAAATCTAAATGTAAATGTCATGTCGTCGCTGTCGGGCAGAAAGTCCAAAAAACGTTACTTTTACAGTCTGTAATAGTCCAACAAAGTTTGGTTTGCAGCCCGCTTTAAGGAAATTGAAAACAGTACCTGTGCAATAACAAAAGATCCAGTACGGTTTTTATTTGGCCACAAGCTCTTTTAATATTTTTCATTGGTTCATTACTTATCAACACACTTAACCACTTTCACCCCCCCCCCCCCCCCCCAAAAAAAGTAAATAATTGCTGATTGCGTTGTGAGCTTGTAGATCGGCTGTTTTTACTACTTTTGTGTGACTCTGTATAGTACGACAAAGTAGGGCATAGATTTACAAGGAGTTACAAGGTTTCTGCCCGGCTTCAACGATGTGTGGATTTAAGATCCTGTTTTTGTCGTTTACACTTTCACTTTCTGTCTGTTTCTGTGTTAGCCGTGGCCTCCATGACTCCTAGACTTCCAGCACGTGGAGGGTCAGGTGTTGAAACTGGAGAGTTTAACATGGTCTGTGTGTGTGTGTGTATACCTTATCCATGTACCAATCCAACACTCACACTCAAAGTACTTAAATACAAATTATTTTGGCGGCAATATTTCTCTTAATTCATTCTCAGCGGGGTTTCCTACTCACGAGGATGACATTGAGAAAAATGGACCCTGTGTGAATATGGTCAATGGATCCTTCATATCTCTATTTGTCAGGTGGAGGAGGACAGATACAAGGAGATGTTGGACCGAAGCAACAGTGAAAATATCGCTAGCAACTACTTCAAGTCAAAGAGAGCCAGTCAACTTCTGGGTGGTGAAATATCCAAGGGCCTCGGTAGGACCACTTTCAACTGACTGTTGATTGAACCACTTAACCAAAAATAACCACACAAATTAAAAAGAAGAATACAAAAAAAAGAAATCACATTTTGAAAGTAATCAAAATTTTCAGGGGTCCTTAACTCATTCAGCCCCCAGCTTATTTGTGGAATTTTGTCTCCGAGTGCCACAGCCAAAATTCATTGTAAAAAAAAAGTGCTTAGGAGCCGAGATACAGCCTTTTTCAGTAAGAAGTTAAACAAAGAGTGAATGGAGCAGTAAATCTTCAAATCATCATATCTTGGGTTCTGAACACCTTTTTCAAAAAAAAAATACTTTTTTTCTTTTTCTTTTTTTTTATTGGACGTTTTAGACGTCCAGTGGCACTCGGGGCTTATATTATAGCGGACGTTTTAGACGTCCAGTGGCACTGAATGAGTTAAGGGGGTTCCAGAGTTGTGAACCAAATGGACTCAGTAACTCTTATTAGTTATGGGAGTCCGTGGACTAATAAACTACTGTAATTAAGCTGTGACAACAATCACAACCGTGATGAGATGGTTGACATTTCCACATTTTCACATTCTGGTGTTGGTGCTGTCCCCACTGACAGAGCTCTTCTTCTGCAGGGGTCCACTCTCCTCCCCCGGTGAACGGAACGGCCCACCCGACCACCAGTAGCTCCAACATCAACCCCTCTGTCAGCACAGAGTCCGTCCTGCCACGCCCCTTCCGGCTGGAGTCGCTGGATGTCCCCACATCCAACGGTAAGGTGAAGCGGAAGAAAAGCAAATGGCCCTGAGGTCTGAGGCTCTTCTCATGTTCTACCTGCCCTCCTACCTGCCACTTTATCTTATTTTCTGACCATCAGATGTATGTATATTGTATATTCAGCCTACATGGTGTGATTGATACTGTTAGTTTTTTTTTTATAACCACTGCACACCAGCAGTATGATACTGTATATAGGCACTGTATGTGAATATGTGTGTGGTTTTGAGTAAACTTTGAATGTCACTTTTTTAATATGATGCTACCTATGTTACTAATAATGGCTAATTTATACTTTATCTGCATCCAAAAATAACAGATTTTCGACTAAAAGCATGCTTTTAGTTGTTGTTGAAAATCTGTTCTTTTTTACCAAAGTTCAAAAGTTTTCATATAATGTATGACTCTACGACTCTATGAGTCTAAAACATGTCTGCTGCTAAGGTACTGCAGGTATTTGTATATGTTACTGATGTACTAAAATGGTTAAATAAACATATATGCTCCCAAATAATTATTTCTCTTATTAATTTGGAGGAAAATACCATAACCTGAATTATATTAGGCCTGTCTGTAAAATATGATCTGAAAACACTTAAATTAATGTACCATACCATAAAAAAATCTAGTGAGAGGAGGAAAAAAAAGTATTATCCCGTACCAACTTATTGTAGTTTCACTTTATCAATTATTTTGTAAGAGAGATTCCGCAGGTATGACTTTTTTGAGAATAATACATATTTTATTTGTCAAACTTCCCTCATGATACAACATTTAAGCAGCTTTTCGTTAGGCTCATGAGTAGTGCCTCGTCAGCATGGAATGAAATAAGATCTGAGCAGCCAACATGTCAGACCAGCTTTTAGTGCCGTATCAGAGATGACTCGTCTGTCACACGGGGGACAGTGAGACTGCTGTCATGGCAGCATGGTGTTGACAGTTAACAATCACTCACTTGTCACGCGTGACCTTGGTGCCTTATCTGATACCAATGTGTGTGAACCATTTAATTGGGAGCCCAAGGTGAGAATAGACATGACCTTACCTTACATAGCCTCTCTAGCAATCTGGACAGAAACGGAGAGCATTTACAAAAGACAGAAAACAGCTCAAAACGTCACGCAGGCACTAGTGGATGCAATAAAGACCACATCTACAACTGCGTTAAACTGGGGCCCAACTGTGTATGAGCTGTTTTCTGTCTTTTATAAGTCATTGTGTTTTCTGCTCAGTACCTGCCTAATTTGGGTATGGATATGCGTGTTCCTCCTCGTCAGTGCTTATGTAATGCTCTGTATCATTACCTACCTATGCTATTTAAAGTGTAATTAGAATTTGAGTATTCATTTGACGTTTTTTCTTTTCTTTGAATGAGGCAATGGATGAATACAATAGCTGCACAATATTGGAAGAGATCAGATATGACATTCAATCGTCTAATCGGAAGAATAACGCCTCTTTCTTTCACACGGCAAGAAATCACAAAGCTATCTTGCATCTCCCTCTTTCCTGATCAATCCAATCTTTCCGCTTTTGCCCATTCACTATTCTCTCCCTGTATCATGTTTCTAATTTGGGCTACGGTCCATCCATTGTCCAATATTACTTGAACAAGCTGAGAGCCGTGTCGGTTTCAAAATGTGACACCCTTTATTTGCACACCGCTCTGCTCAGACATGGATACCGTCTCATTATACAGGCACATTACTTCAGTGAGAAAGCACAGGCGACGCCTAATACAGTCATTAGTACCCATTGCTTAAGAACTGCATAGTAGCCTATCTGTAGCTAATGAAGTACTCGGCTGCACAGGCTGACTGAGGTCTAAGGTTATTACGTCGGCTAACCCCAAGTATTCAATGGAAAGAAATGAGTTATTGCATGTCTTGGGCATCAAGAATGACTGGGAGTAAATGGAAGCACCAGTAGTTGGGACAGGTTCACAAGGAGGTGAGGCTGTAGATAATCGGATAATACAGAGGATAGCTGAGTAGACTTGCTGGTGGACCGAGCAGGCATGTAAGATGAGTAGTAGGCCTATGCCTGATAGTCATTTTCTAAGTGAAGTGGGCGTGTATGATGAAGAAAGAGGTAAAGCCGGTGTCCAGGGTTGCAGGAATAAATGTTTGTCTGAGTTAAGACCTTGTTAGCTTTGTTACCGACTAATTATTTAATTGCCTTGTGAGAGATTTAATCTGGCAACAAGCTTAGAACACCCAGTCTGCAAAAGCAACCCACTCAAGAGCTCATGTTAATTGCAAAAAGGCAAAACGTCTACTATATTTAGACACTGAACATGAGCCCATTTCCTAAGCATAGAACTGGAACATGACAAATGAGCGATAGGCAACTTATAAACCTTTTTCTGATATTTATGGAATTGCACAAATACTGTAAAAATCATCACATTATTGCATTTTACATTCCAACTGTAGGTGAACATCTTCAGTGTTAAGACAGTAAAGGCAGAGAAATTGTCTACTGTATGTACCCATCTAAACAGCTATTAAAACAGCAGATCATCTATTATTGCACCGGCCTTGATCAATTATATTGCATTGTTATAAAACATTGCACAATATGCAGAAATTGTGATATTAGACAAATGACACAGACTACAAAAATAGACTAAACAAGACAAAACCGAATAGAGACAGAGGGTCCTATTTGTATACCTTATGATTAATCTTATTAGCCAGTTTTTATTATTTTAAAAAACATTTGAAAACAGCCGATCTACAAACTCACGTGTCGCTGAAGATCATTAATGGTATGCGGTCAGGTCTAGGCCTGGCTCAGGGAGGAGGACGCCCCTGCCATGCATAGTCCACCATGGGTATCCATGGTCATCCCTTAGGTGCAACAGGCCTAAGGCCTAGTAGTAGGTGTGTATGTGAGATGAGTTACATCTTTTTATTGTGTAACTCTGTATATTGGTACGGTTTTTACATTATGGTATGTTGCAATATGTTTATTGTAATTTTTATCAGTATTGTACACTGTACGTATGTAATGTATTGTATTTCTGCTTGCTGGACTCTTGGAAGATTAGCCTCGGCTAAAAGAGATCCAAATCAAATCAAATCAAATGAAGATCGGCTATTTTCACTCCATTAAAATGTTTTTCAAAATATTAAAAAATGCCAATAAAATTTGTCATAAGGCTTAACTCTATGCAAAATAGGGCCCAGAGTATAAAGCAGCGTACAGACTCCAAAACAGAATTTTACAAAATAATTAGGACATTTTTGGTACATTCTATTTCGGCTTTGGAATATTATTCATTAATCTCAAGTCCCCAAAAAACAGCAATTAACTCTATCTCCATTTAAACCATCATAGCACAGATAAAGCGCTGTTTGCTATGCACTCTACAATCCATGAGGCACATCTGTCGATCATAAAATAGCCAGGAGCGTACAGTCCAAAGTTGATTTTGGGGTTAATATTTTCCTGGATGTACATATTATGTACAGAAAATAATGAATCACAGAGTATGTTCATCATTAATAAAATAGAATGTCAGTGTGTCAACATCACCATTTGCTACTTATATGGGATCTCTTTTATTTTTTCCTCGATCAGAATAAATATCGCCTTCCAGCATCGTTTCCGATTGCTGATGTATATGTTTGGTGTTTTGTTCTTATTTCTCACAGGTACAGACTGCCCACCAGTGCCTTTAAATGTGTTTTGAACACTTCAAATACCTTGAGATTTTTCTCAGAAAGAGAGAGCATTCTTTAATATTCAACCAGCTCAGTAAATGAATGCATATGTGCTGCCCTCTACGTTGTCTGGCAGCAGTTTATATTCTTTCTGTTCCTTTTCGTATGTTCAAAGGCAGGTTCTTCCTGAACAACCAACGATTGCGTAGTGCTCTGTCTCCTGCACACCGCTTACTGCAGCGCTGCAAACTGTGTTTATAGAATGTTGAGGTGTTTAAGCCCATTTTCAGTTACATAGGAAGGCGGTGATAGTGATAAAGACGAACACCACACCCCTTGAAATTAGTCTTCTTTACAGGACAGCGCTAAAAGTGCCAAGTGCCAACCTCTCACTGAATGGTTTAATCCTCTTTAATCTGATGGAACTCCTCTCTACACGCACAAAGCAGGAAAACATACATTCTTAAGAGTGCTTCATTCTTTGAGCAGCCCCAGTTTTCTCAGTGCTTCTTTGCGGTCAGCCCCCATGCCTGACACCATCTTCACACTGTACCCCTGGGGTGTTGGGGGCTTGAGGGGCGCAGTCTGGGGCACCATGGCAGTTTTTGCCAGCTCTGGTTCCTCGGGAATCGAACTTTTACGACAGTACTCACTACTTTGCTGGCTACCCTTGGTAGCCGAATGTAGTTGTGGGTTTGGGTGAAACGGTACCTGGTTTCCTGCCCCCGAGCGCTCCCGGGTGGGCACCCTTCCTCCACTGGGCCGGATGGGGCGCGAAGGGGACACAGAACGTGGCTCCACCCTGGAGTAGTGGTGGAAACTGGCACTGCTCTGCACCGGCCTGGCCCTGGGCTCTGTGGGTGTTTGAGAGCAAGAAAAAGAAGGGCTTCTCGATGGGTTAGAATAGATTGGATCTCTAATAAATCTATAAGAATTCAGGTCCCAAGAGGGGGTTTTCGATGGGGACCGTGGAGCGATGTTCTCATTTTGTGATTCTCTGTCTTGCAGGAGCCCAAGCTTCTGCAAGGCCTCTAGTCTCACCCTCTGAGCATCTGGATTGTGTCCGCCGTTATGTGAAGAGTCTGGGTTTGGGACGGCTGTTTCAGCTTGTGTCTTAATGACTACATGGGCAGGAATACTTTTGGGTTTGGGGGCCACAGCTGGAGGTCTGGTTTTGGGCCTGTGGGACTCTTGAGCAGCCGCTGAAGGGGTTCTGCGGAGGTCACCATGGTTTGGATACCTGGCTACCCTTATGACAGGAGGTTTGTCCAACTCTATAGTGTGGTCTAGAGTAGGACATAAGGGGGACTTCTTCTCAGAGGCGCTCCTCCGTAGATGAACGAGGGCCTCGTAGGAAAGAGGCCCTCTTGGTGACGGACCTTCGGGAGTCCGACCTGCATGTTCCTTGGGAGGTGGTATCACCACGACGTTGACTTCTGTTGGTACACGGGGGGCGTTGTGTTGTCGGTCGTGCTGAGGGCCAGGTTTGTCGTTTGAAGTAGCGGCCTGTGGCTTTGTGTGGATGTTCTTTTTGTCTGGAGGGAGGCTTGGCTTAGGCTTAGGTAGGAAACACTGAGAGCCGTTAGCTACGGCAAAAGGTGTTGGAACCATGTACTTCTGCTTGGGGCTGTGGTGTTTAGAAGTTTTAGTAGTTTCCATGGGAGATTCCTCATAGTGATGTTTTGATGGACCTGAAACACACACACACACACACACACACACACACACACACACACACACACACACACACACACACACACACACACACAATATGTGTTATAGATACACCATATGTAGCTGGTTGAATGACTAGTGGACCACCATCTTTGGTGTCCTAAAGCCAGATTTGAACTCACTGTTGCGCTTGCTGTTCTCCATTGAGGCTGAGAGGTTAGCCATTTTGGTGGCCAGGTTGCCATGGGCAGGCAGTTGGTCAGGTTCATCATTGGACAGTCCGCTATCTTCCTCAGTGTCCAAAGACTCTATGGTCTCCTCCAGAAACATGAGGCATGCCTTCTCTTCAGCAGACAGGTGGTCCAGGCTATCATCACTCTGCAACACATTTTCCATATTGCATGTGATAAACATTTGTTTCATTCCAAAATGACAGATGTGGCATCTTCAAAAAGCGCCACTTACTATTACAAAATGATTAACAGTGTGTTCCTTGGTCAATGCCGCACAATGAACGCTAACATGCTATTTAAACACTCAATATAGCACATGGACATTTGAACACACTGTTAACCACTTAAACCCTCTCGGGTTGTGAGCTTGTAGATCAGCTTTTTTTATCGCTACTTTTGTGTGACACTCTTGTTCAACAACGTAGGGCATTAATTCATAAAGAAAAACATAAAAAGTTTAAATATGGAGATACAAGGTTTCTGCCGACAACTAAATGTGATAATCAGTGTTCACCTATAATGGAATTATTTACAAATGTTTTTCTTGTTTTCTATTGGATGTGTGCGGATTTTAGAGCTACTTACGAATCCTGAATTTACACTGACAACACTGTCACAGCTGCCCGCACTGTCCATGCCAGTCATCATCTCCAAGCCAGTGCCACCTGGCCATGTGTCACTTTTAGGCATGTTAGGAAAGGTGCCCAGAGGAGCCAAGATGAGTGGAACCAGTCTTCTGACGCTCTTCTGCCAAGGGTTAAAAGAGAAGACATAGTAAATCCCAAGTGTTAATTTAGCTCTGAGGATGTACAAATTAGAGCTACAACTATCGATTATCTTCTTTTTCTTTCTTTCTCTCTTTTTTATTTTAGTGGAAAGTGGAGATGGACAGGAAACAGCGAGAGAGAGATGGGGAGAGACATGCAGTAAAGATTTTCGGGTACAGGACTCGTCAGGCTACATTAGAGCCTAGGTGCCCGGACCACTAGGCCAGTGATCCGGGCCTTTAGGTTATCTTCTTAGCGATTATTCTATCGATTACTTTTTTTTATTAATCTTACAATTGAGAAGCACATTTTGGGCGATACCTTTTTTATGTTTATATATGATCGTGAAAGATTTAATTGATTAATCTGATTAACCACTTAAGCTCTATTTTGTACAAATGTATCATGCAAAGAATAGCCAATCTACAAGCTCAAGCGTTGCATCGCAACACGTTGTGAGCTTGTAGATCTGCTATTTTCTGTATTTCTATCTATTATTTTATTAAAATAACTCTTGCACCCCTAGTACAAAGTGAACCAAATGGACTCGTAATTTAACTGCCCAGTGCAGACTGACAGGCTATGGTGGTGGCAGGCTACCCAGTGTATTTCAGAGAGATATCTGGTCCCTCTTACTACATGTGACTCTCAGATTACTGCTCATGCCACTCCTAAGCTCCTTCCATGGGATCAATTTCCACATGTGTGGAGGCGGACAGCACAAATGATCTACCTAAGGCTACATGATATCCAATTTAAAACCTGCTGTCTTACTGTAACAGTTGAAACCTTTGGTGCCTTACATCAGTGGTTCTCAACCTTTTCTGGATCAGGGCTCACTTGAACATCTTGAAAAGCGTTAGTGGCCGCGTGCATTTTCAGAGCATGTTTTTTTTAATGAATCAATCGATTGTGTTCTGGCTTGGATAAATGGAACTAACGTAGTTTGAGTTCCTATTTATCGGTATCACAATGAAAACACATTTTTCAAGGTTTGAAAGAAAAAACGTTTACATTATTGTTTTTAATATGAATTATATCATAATTTTGCCAATTATTCAGGGGCCCACTTGCAATATCCTCACGGCCCACCAGTGGGCCCCGACCCACAGGTTGAGAATCGCTCTCGTATATCATCTCTAAGGACCCATGGTCATGAAGTAAAAAAATAAAAACAAATACATGCACTCACTGTACTGTATGGTGCTTCAGATAACAACACAACACATACGCATAATAATGACAATAATAGAACCGCCTACACAAAATCCAGAATGTTCCATTTAACTGTGAGAACACTCTGTACACTTCATGTGTACTTTATTGTGTGTATCATCAGGTTTACAATTACTTTATGACTAGAAGTGCAAACAAATGTATGAGTCTTTTATGAGCTCAGAGCCCTGGAGGGATGGGCCAGTCGTTTTCTGGAAATGCAGAAATAAGAGTTGGGAATACGGCATAAAGAAATCCCTGTCTGGGCCCAGTGAAAAGAACTGCACACCTGAGAGGGGTTCTGAAGTAGGTCAGGGAATACACAATAGCACTCTTGTTCATTGTTGATGCTTGGTCAATCCACACACACACACACACACACACACACGCACACACGCACACACGCACACACGCACCTGTAGTAAAAGCCACTATCCCCAGGCGGGCAAATATGTAAAAGTCGACAGCCATCCCTCATGCATGAGAATGATTTCAGATGTGAAGTTAATTTGAATAGTGTAAAGTTCATGATAAGGTTTACTGTTCTCTAACCTGAGACAATCTGCACTGATCTCATGCAAATAGAAGAGCAGCTGCAGTGGCCTATATTAGTGACAATAATGAACTAAACGTCAACATCAGTGAGAAGGCCTGCTGTAGGGTGGTCCTACACCTGGATGTACACTAATATATTGGTTATTTGATAGACTTGTTGAGACAGAGGAGTCTTGTTGTCTAGTCTAGCCTGTATATGTTATCTATATTATCTGCTTTGATGCATGGTTTTATGGTAGTGACCAGTTCCTTCCAGTATAATATGTCAGACATCACAAAATGTAGGCTAGTTGTTGATTAACTATATGGTGGAACTGGAACATCTGTTCCACAGAATCATTGGAATTGCAGTAAATGTCATAATGAAGTTGTTAGACTATAACAGGGGTGATCACTATAGCCGTTTTCCAAGGCATTTTCCCATGCCAGGCAGTGAAAACCATCATTGCCCATTTGCCGTATTATTAGAAAATAATAATATATGCATAGAATAAGTCAATCATTTCATCATAAAAACAATGATTGAGTCAGTAATTTTATATGAAGGTCAGATAGAGGTAAGATAATTTCTGACTATCAACAATAATGGTTAATAATGATTGTTTTTCTATCTACTCAACTGACCATCTCATCTGGCCAATAGATGTGTGAAATAGAATGACACTGCAGCTAAAGATATCATACATTCCTAGATTTGCCATAGTATAGCCTATACCTGCCATTCTACAACTTTCTCTTTTCTATATTTTTCTTGTTTCATTATTTTTACTATCCAGTATTATTACTTTTTTTTTTTAATTATTATTATACAGTTGTATTGTGTTAGTCCAGTCTCTGCTGAACATAAAACAGGCTGGATTATGCTTGTCATGTAGGTTTACATTAAGCAGGAATCAGGATTAAAAGCTGTGCGTTTACTTTCACCGTTCATCCACATTAATTCATATTGATGAATGAAAGCTGTCTGCCTCGTGCTTTGAGCTGTTATCTTCCAGGACACTCTTGAGATAAAAGTAGTCTGTTTGTCTACATAAAATACAATGATAGTCAATTGATCATCTCTAGTTTACTGTTACAGTAAACTAGAGAAAAACATAGACTAAATGTCGATAGCAAGTTTTTACATCTACTTTTACACGTATAATATACATAACATAGACGAATCTAATCTTAATGTAATCACAGTGTTATAGTTGGTACATACCTGTGCTGTGTAATGTCAATGATCCGTTTCTATGATCCCATTCTCAAACACATTGAGCTCAAGTCTGAATTTAAAGCACTGTCGACCTCGGTTTAACCGGTTGAGTGTACATCCCATAGTCCGGACGGATGGGTTCCCTGCGATTGGCTAGTCGCTAGCTGGTTCGCAGGGAGGTAACAGAAAAGGTGGGCACTAGGTAAAACTCATAGATATTATATATAATATATCTATGGTAAAACTGGGCACCTAGGAAGAGTGGGCACTTTGGGATGAGAAGTGATGAGAAGTGTCCGCACTAGGGAAATCTAACCCTATCAAACAGCAGCCTACAAGCTTGTAGATGATGTTCGAGCGGCACACAACGAGCGAGGGAGCAATAATTAGGCAATAGTTAGGCCTACTACTTTAATGATTAGTTAACAATGAATCAATTGAAAGACATTACATGGTTGTAGGTTATAAAATACTGTATAGTATAACCTGTATAAAGCTGGGGAACATCGGAGTAGTAGCTGCCTTACAACCAGGAGTCACACTTTCAACTCCCACCCTCGCCAGGGTCAAAAACTTTATATTTGAAATCCGATTGTTTATGTAGATGAATGTGAACCATAGGGTGTGAAGTTCTGTGAACTAACTCTATGGTGTAAAAATCCGCTGTTGCCTGACAACTAATTAGCCAATGGCAATGCTGACCGACAGACCGTCCCTCGGGGCTATGGTATCATAACTCCATGGGGTAGCAGTCATAGAGGTATAGTAGCAGTAGCCTCGGTCCCAGCCTCACATTGAAAAGGACTTTGCGCGTTAATCCTTCTTCAGCCAATCAGAGAAGCTCATTCTTAAGACATTGAAGGAAGCCCAACCGTCAGGTAGACCTCATGCCATTCTTAAAATAACATACACTGAAGTCTAATCCTACTGAGCATTGCATTGGATACTTTGAAGACTGGGACTAACTGGACCGATATTTGATTGTTTTAAAAATTCCATAGATTCTCAAACTTTTTAATTTCAAGAACCCCCAGTTTGATATGCATTAGGCCACAGGTGGGGGGCACTACAGATATGAGACAATACTGGAAAATAAATATTACTGTGAAACAGTAATTATGTGTGTTATGTTATCTTGTGTCCTTGCTTACTGTAAATCGCTCTGGATTAAGAGCATCTGCTAAATGGCTAAACTGTAAACAAAACAGCAAAACTTGTAAATAGTTGAACAAACCTGCACAAAGACAAGAGACTTTTAATTACATATTTTTTATTGTGACACATGGGGGGAGGGAATCAAGTAAATCCAGTTATCCTGTAGGTGTAGTGCTTTGTGTGCAACATTCATTGTTAAGTGTCCTTGAAAATTCATGAGAATGTGGGGAAAAATGGATTGTGTGACAGTCACGCCACCCACAGGAGCCATGCCAGCAGTCCCATATTGGATTCTGTATATACCACAATGGGCTTAAGAAGCCACTGTCCCAGCAAATATTAGAGGGCAATACATACTGTAGTACAATAAAGCCATATCTATAGTTTCACTTTTATATAGGCTTATTTAATAATCAGTTAAAAAAATATTATTAAACACATGGCAAAAAGAGAAAAACAGTGACAGCAATTTGTTTAAAATGTCAAAGAAACAAATGGACATTTATTTTCCTCAGTTCCTCACACGCTTTTTCTGTGACCTTGTAAGGCTCTGATCACAGGCTCCTTCACTATCAAACTAAGTACAATTCTATAGATATTTTCCAAATTAAAAACCAAGTACCAAAATGTCCCAATGAGTAACATTTTAAAGACAGGTTAAACGCCTTCTCAATTTGTGTAAGATGGACCAATCTTCTGGGCCAAAGAAGTCTGTCCAAAATCCTGTGATGAGTTCTTGCCCTCCAGGCTGAAATTCATGAAAATAGGCTAACATTCGGCATAAATAGCACATCTACAAGCTCACAGCACGTAATGTGTTGACCGCTCACAGGGCTGCTATTTCCACTATTTGACATACAACATAGAATATACGGTTTAAGTGGGAAGCAAAAAACAGTATTGACTGTAACAGCTTATAAAAATTGCACACTGATCCCCATGGTTTCCTGGCACCAGGCATCTTTGAGCTTAAGTCTGACATAATTGAATAAGTGCATGAATAAGTGCATGCTCATTTCCTAGAGACTGTGTATATCAAAAGAAGTAAGCAATGTGGTGACACCTGAATTCAGTGAAATATATGAGGACATCATGGGAAGCATTGTGCAGTACAACAGAGTGGCAGTTTCTCTTGATGAGCACATTACAAACAAACATAGGCCATTGATGCTTAATTTAAACTCCACCTGAAAATAGCAGATCTACAAGCTTACAATGCATTGCTTGTAGGCTATTTTCACCATGCAACTAAGTGTAAGGGCTTTACCCTTTGATCACAGTTCTCTTAGTAACACTTTTGGAGTTAGTACTTGGCTGTATATAGGAAAAACGGTTTGGAGAAGAAACCACTCATTCTATTCAGCTTTCTACACAGACAAATAAATAAACATACATTTTACTGTGTGTACTGACTGAGTCAGTATGACAACTACATACAGTACACACCGGCCAACAGATAATATTGTATCATCATCATCATCAGATTACTGTGAGAACAGAGATCAGTTTGTGGAGCAATGTGTGTGGACACTGTTGTTTTTCTGTAGGAGAAATGTGTGTATACATGCTGTGTCCAAGTGTTTATGCAGGTGTCTTTTTGTACATCTGTGCACACATGCAATAGTGTGAAAGTGTGTCGATACTGTATGTGTATGCAGTATGCACAAATGTAAGGAAGGCTAGTGTGAACTTTTCCATATTGAGATTTCTAATGTTCTTGTTTTAATGTGATAATCCTTCGTTATGAGATAATGATCTTTCTCATCTGTGTTGGCAGCGAATCTTTTTTTAAGCACAAACTATCTCTTATCATAACTGACATTGAAATCAGATTGATAAAATAACTGTTTTTTCATGATGATGTTGCAATATAAAAACATGATTGCAGCATGATAAGACAATCTCACACTCCAGCTTTAAAATCACACTTCGGAAAGTCATACCTGTGAAAAAAGCATTAACCTAACTATGTAAATGTGTTCAGTACAGCACCATTATTCTTGTAAGTTTTAAGTAAGTCTTGTAAGACTTTTAAGTAGGCTAATGTTCTTGGTGTGCCATGATACCATAACAAAAATGGAGAAAAAGTATCTTAAATAATTTGCAGCTTGCCGATTATTTAAGAAATACTACCCTACATATCAAACCACAATGTAAATGAAAACAAAATACCAAAAAATAAAAATAAGCCCAAGTAGCCCAATCGTGCTCAGTACCAAAAGCAATTGGCTTTGCTTTTGGTAAAAAGAACATATATTGCTGACAACAAGGAGAATAAATACATGCTACATGAATGACAAAATGTAGTACTCAACCTTGGTGAGTTGAGCTTAAGACAACAATAGACCTGAATCAAACGAGTTGTAGCAAAAAAATATCTTTGCTTTTCAATGGAACTAGTTGGAATACAGAAAGGTCAGATTTGCCACATAGTTTAATACAAAGACCCAAATGCACAAATAAATGACTAAAATATGTTAGAGTCAATTTAGTAGTTTACACAATATATCTGGCACTCTGAATTGATGTGGTAAAACCTCATCCATCTAGTATTCCAACTTGTTTAAAATGAACCCCAAGCATTTTCAGAAAATATCATTTGACACAGGTCTGGACAACAGATCTGAGGACTTCTCCAAACAGTCTGAAATTATGGTGTAATGAGGCTGGGGCAGTAGCAGTAGCTTTCATTAAGTTGAGAACTGATAGCCATTAGGAGTAATACTGGACAGGTTAGATTGCTGAACATGGTGTCCACAGATTCTCCCTAGAAGTCGCTGGATGTGAGGTAGAGGATCACACAAGCAGACAGACAGACAGAGACCAACTGAGAGAGATGGACAGAGTAGCCATACATGGGAGGCTTGTGGTCTTCAGTGGTGGTTGTAGTTGTGAGGGAGGGAAGACGAGAGGCAACTTAAAAGAGAGTTCACACCTCTCCAAAGTTGGTGTGGCCCGTTTCCTTGGCGTGCTCCCGTGCCTCTTTCTGTCCCACCAGGCCTGTCTGGCACACCATGCAGCGCAGCGCAAAGCGGTTGACGTCCGTGAACTGCCGCTTGCGCCGCGCCTCATCCGCCAGCTCCAGGGCCTGGGCCAGGATCACGTCGTCCACGGTGGTGAAGATCGTCTGGGGTGGGACGTCTGAACCGGGCGTCTCTTTCTGCAGGGGGTCATAATGGATGCCGTCATAGATGAGCAGCACACGCTTGTGGTAGCCAGCGTCCTCCCCAAAGCGGTCCACGCGCACCGTCTGCGTGTCTACCACACAGATTTCGCAACGGTAGAACTTGGACAGGATGGACACCTCGATGGCGCCGCCCCACGTGTCGTCGCGTTGTATCCAGGTGCAGTACTCCTCGTTGGTCTTCCCGAGCACCGCCTCCGAGTACGCTGCCGGGTCACTGGAGACGATCTGGGCGATGAGACCTCGCATCTCGGGGGCGCATGCCGGGTCGTAGACGCCACCCTCCACCACGTAGCTGACGCTGGTGAAGAGGCAAGAGTTGTCGGCGGGAACGACACGGCGTGCCAGTATCGGGAAAGCTTCTAGTCGCGGTGCCTTGGTCACTGTAGAATTGTCCTGAGGCTTTGGTTTGTTCTTTTCTTCCTCAACGATGAGTGTGTCTCCTGTAAACAAAAAAGGTGATTTTGTGCCTTGAGATTACCAAGCTCAATTCTTGTAAGCTAAAATATAGGCATGGTTACTTGTGATTCATTTAACCCATTAAGACCTGAGGTTCCGATTCTACAAAATGTCTTCTAAATCCCAACAGTTTTTTGAAAAAACCTATGTTGCTATATCAGTGGTTCTCAAACTTTTTCATGTCAAGGACCCAAAAATGTATACGTATTTGGCCGCGGACCCCCATTTCAACATATGTTGGTCCCGGGACCCCAAGAAGCGAAGATTTGAGTTATAAATGTTTGCTTTAAAAATATGCATATCTACAGGTCTTAGCACGGCACTCGGTATGCCGCACCATGAGCTTGTATATCTGCTATTTTTTAGCATTATTACGTGACATGCCTAAATGTAAGGTTAACTCAACCCGTCCCGACAGAATCATTTTGCTAGCAGGACTAGAGACGTACCTGATTTGATGGGGTAGTCTTTCAGGTGGGCGTCACCGTTTTTGAGGTCAAGGCTGGAAGGAGGGTAACCGACCATGATTTTCTGCACATCGCAGGGGATGCCAGTGAGCTCCTCCACCTTTCTCTTCAGCTCCTGAACGCAGGACTGGTGGGTCAGGCCCTGCATTATGTGGCTCCCGTTTTTGGTCTTACAACGAAGCCGCAACATCCTGCCTGGAAAGGATATTTGACAAAGGGCTTTAAAATGTATTCAAACATTAGTGGAGTGCAGTGGTGTGTTCTACCGTGTTACGCTATAAACGTAGTATGCCGTCCAAGAATTATTTAAAAAAAATACTACTAATCATTTCATTCGTTGACCACGCACAAGCATATATACGCTTGCATGTCGTGCGCGTGGGAGGGAATAATATCGTATACCCTCCGAAAAAACCTAGAACACACCACTGGTGGAGTGCATATTGTATCTCCACCAGGCCGGGTGCTTCCATTGACTTCCATTAAAGTTAAATATAAATAAAAATATATTTGAAAAAAGAGAAGAATGTGCAGAGGTACTTCCTTCGACTACTGGCAGCGTGCACAGGAAGTCTGGTGCTAATCAGCCAAGTGGTTTGTTAGAGCAGCCCCGGAGGGACAGACAGAAAAACGGAGGTGAAATGATCATCTCCACCGCATTCCTTTGGCCTGGCCCGAGGTGACTGACGGCAAAAATATTTATTGAGGTTACAGAGAAAAACTGTTTGTGGACAAGGTATATTCTCACTGATGTTAACTTTGTGATAACACAGTGAGAACTAGAAAATGTGCTCCTCGGAGCACAGGTCTCCGCCAGTACTGTTCCTGATTAATCCTGTCTTAAGTGTTACTTGATTAATCCTGTCTTAAGTGTTACTCCGCCATTGCTCAGCCATTTCGTGATTACTCCTGTTTTACCTCACTTTGAAAGAGGCCAAGACTCTTTCAAAGTACACATCTATTTATAGGCCGCTATACGTCATGCGTCTCACTAGCCAATCAGAGCACATTCTTTCAACGTATTGTCACGTGTCACGTGAGGCTTGACCAATGTTAGCTTGGCCGAGGGGGGCGGGGGGGGGGGGGGGGGGGGGGGGGCGGAAAGTGAAAACATAGTCTCCTGGCGGAGACAATAACCTGAGGAATCTTCTGACAATAACAAAATGAGGTTCAACAACATGAAACAGTTTAATCAACCCAGCCGGGCGACCTCCACTTCTTGACCCCTGTCATGCTGTTATTTTCTCATAACTTACGGACTTATTCTCAGGATTGCATTATCCAGCACCATATTACATAATACACTTGAGTGTGCTGCTCCCAATGTGATAGGCAGCAAGGCTTCAACAGTCAGAGTTCACGTTCAATTTCACAGCCCAACACCATTGGTATAACTAAACATAAGGCTGATGATGATAGCCCAGTATGTTCCATTTCTTGTGTCGTCCAATTGTAGTACCAGCTACCAATCTCACCACAAACACCAGCTATTAGCTTATAATGCAAGTAAGATAGATAGACATAGGCTAGAGATACTGCAGGAGCCATTCATTTATCAATGGCAGTTACAGCAGTAAAGGAGACACAGGAGGACAGACGAAAAAAGATGATAACAGTACAGCCTTGACCAAAAATGGACATTTGGACAGCAGCAGAGTAAAAGTGTTGGATGGTGGGGGGACTTGTAATACTGAATAATCCATACTGGTTTTCAGTGGTGTAAAGTAACTTTACATTTACTCAAGTACTGTACTTAAGTACAATTTTTAGGTATTTTTTACTTTGCTGGAGTATTTCCAATTTTCAGTACTTTTACTTCTACTCCACTACACCTCGGATGCAAATATTGTACTTTTACTCCACTACAATTATTTGAAAACTTTAGTTACTTTGTAGATTTTGATTATTATTATTACTAAACATTTGAGTACTTTTTTCCACCACTGGTTATGTTTCAAATGTGAGCTTAACACGTTGTTGTTCTGGACCAGGGGCATTGGGGCAAGCAAAACAATCAAACCGCTGATCACAGCAGTAGTAAGTGGAAAAGACCTGACAGGGACCATTTCTTTGTTCTGTCACTTAACATGAACGAGCTTAGCAGTTAGCAGCGTTGCCATGTCCGCTTATTATAAACGTATTTTGCCTTGTTTTTCTGTAAATTTGCTTGTAAATATTGGTAGTTGCGGGTTGCGTTTTTGGGGCTTTTTTCGAAAGTGTAGTTGCTTATTTGGGCTTGTTTCCTAATGTTGTTTATAGCAGTGGTTCTCAAACATGTTCATGTCAAGGACCCCAAAATAATATGTATTTGTCTGTGGACCCCTATCTGAAAATATTTTATACCAGGGACTCAAGATTTGTGTTAAGTTGTTTAAAAATATTCCACATTTATTCAAATTTTCTTCAAGATTTTTATATTATAAGAGCAGACCAACAGGCTCAGTAGATCGGCTATTTTCAAATAGCCAATGTATTTTTTAAAGGGCGAAGGGGGCTCGCTTCTTTTGGGCTTGTTTTTATAGACCTGGCTGCTTGTTTCTTTCACAACATCTGGCAACACTGGCAGTTAGCTTAGCCAGTCGCCAGCCATCAGCATAGCGTCTATTGCCATCTAATATCTCATATTACATGCTACCCTCCGACTGTTAAACTTGGCACCAAATCATCCTCAACAAAATCACCTCAAATACCAGCAGAAACACACTTGTTGGGTTCAAATGTGAAGTGAAATGTCACAACAAACCAGAGTAGCCGGTTAGCCTTCCTATGACCACAACAGACAGTTATGCTTCGGTCGCGCGCGCCGAAAACAGGAGATCTACAAGCTCATAACGCGTCGCAGCGCGACCTGTTGTGAGCTTGTTGATCTCCTGTTTTCGGCGCGCGACCAAGTATAAATCACCCTTTAAAACATTAGCTTGCTAGGCTAGCCTACTACAGCAGCTAAAGTTAGTTAGCCGGTCGGCTCGCCCACCCGCTCCGGAGTTCTTTGTTCACGATGGTAGCTTTGTTTCGGCACTGTTCTATCTCGTGCTTAAACTAACTATTGTGTCAAGTTAACAAAAGTTATTGGATTACCTGTTAACTGCAGCCCCAGCCTCAAACAATAAACATTCACTGACAGGCTGTGATGTATACAGCGTCACAAAGCGTCAGGACGTTCCTGTGTGTGACGTACACGCGTACGCATGCGACGCTTATAGCAAAAGAGAAGAGGTTGATGGGTTGAATTGAATATACTACAAATCTGAACAACAAACATGAAATGTTACTATATGATGTATCATGTAGCTTAAGCTACATCATATAGTAACATTTCATGTTTTATATGTGTTTTATGCAATATGTTTTATTGCAATTGCAATAAAACATATTGCCTGTCTAGTGAATCACACTGAAGCTTTACATTATTGTCAGTGATGCAAAATGAAAAATAAAATAATAGGCCTACATGATACTGAGTTACTGACTAAAATCCTGGTGTCAGTATCATGGTCAGTATCCTGGTGTCAGTATCATGGTCAGTATCCTGGTGTCAGTATCATGGTCAGTATCCTGGTGTCAGTATCCTGGTCAGCATCAGGCTATCAGTATCATGGTCAGTATCCTGGTCAGTATATCAGGCTATCAGTATCCTGGTCAGTATCCTGGTTAGTATCATGGTCAGTATCCTGGTGTCAGTATCATGGCCACTGACGATGATACTGACACCAGGATGCTGACAACTGTTGGCTGACTGGTCAGTAGGCTATCACTAGTGGAATGGAATTACTTGATCCAGTTGGTCTAGTACTCATCTATTCCCCCCTTTTACCCCATTTCAATGTTACTTTATTGTTTTATAGTAATTTAGATGGTTTGTAATTGAATCAGAGAGAGTTAAATTAACATGACTGACAGTGTTTGTAGTTAACTGATAACAGAGTTGGATAAAACATAGCTATCCATATAGACAACATCAAATACTAATTTATTCACATTGTGGAAAAGAAACAAATCCATCTTTGCTTTGTTACATACAAACTTATATAATGTCAGTGTCTGCTATAAAGGCACAAGTAAACTGCTTGAAGTAGGACTAACTTCAACAGCCTTCATTTGTATTTACATTTAATTTATATCATTCATTCAAACATGTTGTGCAAGTGGCTTTACAATTGACAAAAACCTTTAAGCTGATATAAATAAATCAGTGAAATTGTGCGTACTGCATACCATCATTAAGTTCATACTGACTAGAAGACCAGATATTAAAATGTGTAGGCCATACAAACATGATCGCAATGTCAAAATCATATTGCTTTAGCTGCAGTTAAATCTCTAACATGAATAGGCTACAGCAGTGGTTCCCAAACTTTTTAGCTCGAGACCCAAAAGAGGAATTTTTCACCGCAATCTGGTGAAAATAGCCGATCTGCAAGCTCACAACACATTGCAGCATGTGAAGCATTGAGGGCTTGTAGATGGGCTATTTTCACTACTTATTTTTTATTTATTTATTATTCATGGAATTTGTAAGTTTGTATTTATTTATGATATTTGTTTGAAAGAAAAAAAGTGTTTATAAAAAATAAAAAAGGATGTTTTCTGGGGGGATCCAATAATAATAATAATAATGATTAAAAACAAAATGTAGCAAATGGAAAATAAAGGGACATGCTGTATACTCGCAACACATAAAAATGGGACCCAGTGTTTGGGAACACTGGGCTACAGGCTAGGAATTCAGTATCTCAGTTTATCTCACACAATTTATTGTGCTCTTGTGAACAGCAGGTTGTGGTAGAAGGGAAGATGAAACATAAACGAGTTGTGAACTTGTGAGTTTCATTGCCTGATTTTTGGTAAACAATGTATGAGAGAGAATGAGGTAAGATGATCCACTTTTTTATGGTCACACCCAGATAAATACAATTTCCATTACAACAATGAAACAATACATACTTCAGGTTCTTGTGCACGCTTAAAACAAGTTTTTGTGTAGATAATGTTGTTCAGAAACTATTGATCACTGAAAAAAAACTGTTCATTTAGCGCAACTTATCCCCAGTGGGGTAAGTTGATGCAAAAGAGCTCATGTTCCCATTCTATAATGTTCATTGAATAAAATGTAGACATAATTAACGAAAAACACAACCTATTTCTATCTTCATATGCTGTATGTGTTTAAGGAAGCCATGTGGTGTACAATCATTTTTTCATAGATGCAATCTGAACAAATAAATGGTACAGAGCAGGACAGACCAAATATCACATCTGAACATGGGGTGTCTCATCTTACTCACTTGGCTCGACTTACGTACCCCCTTCTCCCTGACAGCAACACAATCAGATCAGATAACGGTAAATCTAAAATGCACACCTCCAAAGCAGTATTAACATTCTTTATCATTACGGTTGGTTGCATTATAAAAATATGCATTTTAAATATCTAACACGGTTTCAGTTGTAGATATAATGATCGCATAATCATTATATTGTATAATGAGCAAAACATACTTTTATTATAACATCAACATCAAACATAATTGATTGCATTACATTCAGTGGTACACAAGCGTCTAACGGTACACAGCAAAATCCTCAGTGATAATTCATCCACTACATGTAAACAAATATTGACCTTTACGGTTCTATTTGGTTCTATTTGTACACTCTCAGAGATAAATGAACACTGAGGATTTTACACAGTAGTAAAAGTGCAAACAAACATCACAGTAAGGCAATGCAGCATTTACAAGTTGCTTTAGTTACCAATCCGATCTGTGGATGTACGTATGTTCCACTGATTGATTTATTTCTATTGGCAAACGTGCGAGTGAGAGTTGATAAGAGTCATACACGAAACTAAAGCTTCTTCTTTTCTGGTGCCTCAGCATGCAGAGTTAAGAGGAACATGAAGGCCCAGAGATAAAACTAGAGACGACCCTGTACTCACACGGCCTCATTTATGAAAATGCATATAATGTTCTTCTATTGTACAATCATATTAAGGAATATGATTAAAAATAATAATAATTATAAAGAGAAAGATGACATAATATAGCATTATAACACTGGATAGTGGATACGTTGATAGAAATTACGCACACAAATAAATATTACCTTTTGAAATTGAACGATTTATAAATGAATCCCCATAGCTTTTCCACATGCCACAAGAAGAGAGGAGAGAAGAGAAGAAAGACACAGGCTTCTCTTCTAAGTCACTCAGTAACAGACACTGTCACTAGTTTCCTCCGGGCTGTCATAGTCGATTGCTTCACACAGGGGTTCCTTCAAAAGAAATAGACAGATTTAGTTGATGTTTAAGTCCCTAGTTTTGCAGAAACCAGAAAATAACTCTGCAGCAACCCCTGCAGTCTTACTTCTCTGTATGAAAAAATAATCAATGTTCAATCAATCCAGACTACAGTTTGTTTTGTTTACTGACAAACGTCTAATTTTTATGAATGTTAGTGTCTTGTAAATATAGAGCACATTACGCATATGAGTTGAAGTTTATATCACCGATTCATCAATACAGTTATCTGAACCAATCTACAGTATTATCTATGTCATTGGTTCTCAACGTGGGGTCCGGTTACCCCCGGGGTCCTTGAGGGGGTTCCACAGGGTCCCCAGCTAAATTAGTCAATACATTTTAACCCCTTTATCCATATGTTATACGTTGGCTATTCAAAAATAAGAGAGATACAAGCTCGTACATACGAGCTTGTACATCTGATATTTTAGAACATTTAAAAAAAATCTTGAAAATGTTTGAAGAATTTAGCATTTTTCTATCACAGATCTTCTCTTCTGGGGGTCCCTGGCACGAAACATTTTCAGATGGGGGTCCGCAGCCAAATATAAATCAATTCGGGCATGAAAAAGTTTGAGAACCATCTATTATGTTATATGAAGAAATGACTGCAGATAATTGTGATAAGACAAGGCAGACAATTTCACAAAACCAAAAGTTTTGGTTAAACATAGAGATACAAAACACGGGAGAAAGAAGATATGGATGGTTTTGGGGCAGGAAAGTCTCCAAAATACTCACAGACAACTGCTTCCTATCCGAGGCTGAGAACACAGACGGAAGGAGGGTGGGAGAAGGACAGAAATAGATAGAAATGTGGAGAAGGACTGAAGCACTGTACTTACACAGCAAGGCTGGCAAATACACACAAGCACACAACATTTACAAAGTATGGCTTTTCAAAACTTTAACACTTATCTGCCTGCTCTGAGTTACCCTGTTTAGTACATACTGTATGTTAAAACAATAAGCGATGTGCCATGGTCTGCTAAAAAGCTTCCATAACATTACATTTTTATTAATTAAAAGTAATTATATTGGTGAAACGTATTTTGGCTTGGATTTGGGGTTGTGTCACATTTGAATACATTTCCTAAGACCCTCTAATAAAATGTCACTGAGGTCTGAATGTGTCGTCCATTATGCTACGTAGACTGACATGCTGACTCATACAGGAGCGTTTCCTTATGCTTGATTTATACTTAAAACACGACACTGTCGTGGAAATAAGTTTTAAGGGCCATTCACACAGAGCACTATAACTATAACTATAAAAATATAGTTTAAAAAATCGTTCCAAGTCAAGTGGATGGCAGAGTTCACACCAACTATGAAAAAAATACAATGGTGAACGATATAAGTTATATAGTTATCGTTATAGTTATAGTGCTCAGTGTGAACGGTGCTTAAATCAGGCTTTATATTATCATTATGCTATTCAGAGCATGCTAGCTCAGGACCAAAGCTGTATGCATGCTGCTGTGCATATTGAAGCTGAACCAACTGTGACGCAGAGGCCATGCCATGAGACAAACAGCTAGCTGAGGTGGAGGACAGAGCCACAACATTTAGCAGGGGGTAAATGCTGCATTCAACAAGAACCATTACACCTCCACAGAAAAAGATGAGAGACAGATAGAGAAGTAGACCCCTACATTGCAACACAGACACTGAACCATCCAAGAGTGGGTAATGCTAAAGATAAGGTGAGGATTGGGGTGGTGGGGAGTGAGTGAGGGGTAGTGGCTGGTGGTCTGATTAGAATTCTTGACTTTGATTTAAAGAGGGTGCTTCTGACACTAACTTCACTTTGCTGTCCCTCTGGCATCAGAGCCGCAGGGGTGAGGGCGAGGGGCAGCCAGGGCCGGTTCCCGGCACTGTAGAGTCTGGGTCGCTTGACCTCGTGACTGGACAAGGGGGTGTAACTATTCCGTCGCAGAAGGGGAGTGTTCTCCCTCGTGACTCTACCCTGGTAGGAGATGAAGGGGAAACACCGCAAAACATTAAAGAAAAAATATGTACTGTAGCTGGGAACACACAGCAGCAGCAGCTCCCTGGGGCAACCTCCACCAGACACAGACAAACACAAACAAAAACTACAGGGAACATAACAATATTATTGTTAAGAGACATAAATGTAATTTCACTACAAGACAAGTAGTGGTAGTTTATGTGATTATATAAACCTGACTACATGAGAAGACACAGCATATGATCTGATCAAGTCAACAAGCCTTTCCACAGAATGGGAGGTCATATTTTGACTAGATTTGCACTAGATTTCAAGAGCAAAGCAGCGGATCAAACTGAGTTGTCTTTCCTTAACCATTTAATCCATATATACTTCGTTGACCGGGGTCCTCAGGGGTCTGTACTTAGCCCCTTTCTACACCAAATCTCTTCGACAAAAATACCCGATCTACAAGCTCACAATACGAGCTGCCAGCTTGTAGATTAGTATTTTTGCAGAAAGTGTGCCTACTATCACATGGCCAGAATATGGATGCTAGGGGTTCATGTAATAAGTATACAAATAACCTATGAGCACTAAAAACCCAGTGACGGAAGGAGACCGGAGCATAGGGATGGTAATGATTTCAGTTCAAGCAAGCAGAGATGTATAATCAGCCACAGCCTACAATAAGGACTATCATGTTATAGCTACTCACTTAATCAGGCATAGCTCGAGCCACTTTGATTAATTAGGGAGGTCAAAGAACACAGGAACACACTCAGGTTCCTTAGTGTGAGCAGAACAGAGCAGGAATGTTTAGGGAACGAGTCAAAGAAGCAAAGCAATTATCATATTTGGGCTGTCAAGTGTGATTGCATTGCACCTACATTGGGATTAGCTGACATCACAAGGCAGAACTTGTCAATGTTCGAATGAGTTTTACATTGAATATGTTATCAAATAGTAGATAAACACAATGACTCAATATGTTTTAGGCTGCAATTCAGATATGGCAAATGCACATTGATACAGCATTCATTTCTTAGCCTGGTCTAGACTTACAAGAGGCCTGTCTCGATGTGTATTCACTGCTTCCACGTCAAGATAAAACATGTCCACATTACAACCTGGAGAAAAATAAATAAGAATACATCCAGGTCAAGCATGTTCACATGTGACAGCACTTTGACATTTCTGGAACAGCTCAAGACATAAAATATGTATGAACTGTACTTCAAATAAAATGTTCTAAAAAAGGAAAAATCTACAGTACCATAGGCAACAGGTGTGAGCTTGAGCACTGTATGAAGTGGACATTTCATGTAGGGTAGATCATCTGTGGGAAAGAATTGCATTTATTTATCACCATGTGTATGTGTGTGCATTTACAGTATCTGTATGCACACAAATTACTCAGAAGCATGTGTAAAGGCATTCTCTACAGACCCTGTCTGCGTGCGTATCTACTGCTTAAAGTTTAAACCTGATTTATAATCTGTCATGACATCATTGCATTATCTTTTTATGGCGTGGCTCCTATGACGAGGGCAGCTGTCTAGAATTAGTCTGGGTGGTGTGTGTGTGTGTGTGTGTGTGTTATCTTGGCTCGCACGCACGCATGTGTGTGTGTGTGTGTGTGTGTGTCTGTGTGTGTGTGTGTCTGTGTGCGTGCGTGCGTGCGTGCGTGCGTGCGTGCGTGCGTGCGTGCGTGCGTGTGTGTGACTGTCAACAAGCCTTTCCACAGCATGGGAGGTCATATTTTGACTAGATTTGCACTAGATTTCAAGAGCAAAGCAGCGGATCAAACTGAGTTGTCTTTCGTTAACTATTTAATCCATATATACTTCGTTGACCAGGAAAGGCAAATAACTTGGAAGTCATTGTGACGTCAAGTGTCAACATGACGTCCAAGTTCCACCATTATTAGAACCTGTCATGTTCGGTTGAAGGATCAGTTATTTTTTCAGGGTGACACATTTCTTCCTGACCTGCACTCTTGTCTAGGAAGTAAGCCAGCAGACAGCGCATCACTGCCTGGTGACAGATGACCAGCACGTTGCCCTGGCGCTCCAGCTCCATGATAACTGGTTCCAACCTCTGAACAAGATCCTGATAGGACTACAGTGAGAGCCAGAGGAGACACATTTAACTTTTCCCCCCGCCTTTATTTAAATAGGCTTATCAACAGTCTACTGTTTTCTTCTCAAATGTAAAAAAAAGAGGAAAATCAACATTTTACAATGTTTATCTTGGCTGGTGTCTGACACAAGTGGAATGAAATAAGGTATTTTGGCCAGAACAGGTGCAAGTACAGTTAAGTCCAGGTTACCTCTCCTCCTGGATAGCGATAGTGGTATTTGTCCTGGTCCCTCAAAGCGAACTCTTCTGGGAATGAGCTTTCAATCATCTCATAGGACATCTCCTCGCACACGCCCTGGAGCATGACAAGAGAGTGAGATCATGTCAACAGATAACGCTAAAGGTGTCTGATGTCACATGTAAACATTAACTGGAAACCACGTCAATGCAGAAAGTGGGAGGAACAAATAACAACTTCCACTTTTTTATTTGAAGTGGCTTCCATTGTCTCATTTTGACTTTATCCACCTATATTTTGTCCCTTTTTTTCTATCCCACCCCTGTTAGCAGTGAACAGAAATCAGGTTACTGACAGCATCAATTTCGTTGAGTATCTTCCATTGTTCGTAGGGAACACCCAGTTCCTCAGCTGTCTGGATGGTTCTCCTTAGTTGGCTGGTCCACACCTTCAAGTCTGACAGCTGGTGTTCCTCAATGAACTCACGCAATGCCTGGGAAAACTGGGGATGAAAAAGACAGAGAGAAAACGTGGCATTTGTGTATTATTAGAAATCGTATGGTAGCCCACACAGTAAAACCCAGAGTGTTAGTTTAACTCTTACGTTAAATGAATATGCATATTAATTGTCAAAAGAGATTACAGCCTGGAGAATAGGGGTGCAACAGTTAATCGAACTAATCAATTTGAAAATATCGATAATAAATCGATAATAAAAGAATCGATTCACTATTCGTAATTCATAATAAAACATTTAGAACATATCAGATCTGCATGCTCACGTGTTGCGATGCGACGTGTGAGCTTGTACATCTGATATTCTCACTAGACGAAGTATAAAATAGGCCTCAAGTGATTTATCTATTTGTTGATATATAAAGTTAGTTTTAAATATTTTTAAACGATGCTTGTCAATTATTTGATTAATCAAAAGATAATCACTAAGAAAATATTTGATAGTTGCAGCCCTGTTGGAAAATGAGGTTGACCTGAGAGAATCAGCACCTGCTTCCCACGAGGTGAAAGTTCAGAGTCTCCCCCGATGCGGCCCTCAAGGTTGTGGTTGCTCTCCCCATGCCGACACAGGTAGATAGAGTGAGAGTGCACGTGGATTTTCATGAGGTAGTAGACTATCTTACTCTGTATGTAGTCCTGCACCCGGTTGACCATAAAACGCCTACCCACATTCATCACCTTGATGAAAGATAGTTCCCTGTGGAAGGAACAGAATGGTTGTTTTCTACTTCCACCTACTGTCTATTTTCAGAACTGCAGGGAGTAATTCAGCAAAATTACAAACTTCTTGGTCAATTGGCCATACTGTAGTTGCTGGTAAATGATCGTCGGTCACCTGTCCAATTGCTAAGAGGGTAAATAAAATTGCAGTATCAGCTACAGCCACAATTTACACAATTTTAATGGGAAGTTGGACTCTTTAATTTAGTGAGATAATGTTACCACAACACCCATGAAGATTCATACATCCTTACTTGTCATACTCATCAGGGTCTAATGGTTGGTAATTAACCTTGTAGCACTCTATTCGTTTGAGAAAGTCCTCCATCACTCTCTCTCTGTGTCTTTCCGGGTAGTCTGGACTTGATACTTTTACTTCCTGCAAAGGTATTCAATACATTATAACATTTCTGACAAAACAAGGACACAGCATGAGTAATAATAGATTATGGGCTAGACTCGGTCTACGTGTTAGTCAAGCGCTAAATTACAGAAATTCACAGAACATACCATGATATTAGCAGCAATGACCTCTGGGTCGTCACACACAGACTCCACAAAGAACACCTGTTGGAAAGAGGGGAGGTCACATGGACAATTTATGACTCAACTGCCTGTGAATGTCAGCTGAATGGGTTGATGTTAAAAGAAAATTACTTGTTTAAACATGAATATCTATTTGTATTCAAGGATGTTAGTTCTGTCTCCCTTCCTTTTGTCTTTTTAGGTTTCTTATGATTGACTCCTTTATCTTCTACTACTGTGATTGGTCTTTCCTCCCATCAATCTTCATTAGACAATCATCTCCTCTCCTTCCAGTGCACCAATCACCTGGCTCCCACTCCAGTATATAAGCTGCACCTGTTCACATATTACCTGACCTTCTGCTTGTGGCTGTATCATGTATTGTTATATTTGCCATTGCTTGGTCTGTTCCCAAACTCAGTCTGCTTTGTTTGTTATCCTCTGAGTAAGGAGTTAGGAGTAGCTTGTTAAAAATGCTAGGTTAAGAGGTGAAAACTATTAGTCGGGCTTGAGTTTTGTTTTACTTAGTCTTTTATTTGGCTTCTCCAGACCCATCAAGGGGACATAACAAAAGGGGTTTCAATAACGGTGTATGTGGTCAGCCTGTAATGTCAGTCATCTATGATGTATGTACAATGACTCCGTATTTGGGCAAGGTTTTTAGCCTGATTGAACGCCATTGACTTCCATTATATACAATGCAAGTTACTTCCTTGGCCTACTGGCAGAGAGGGTGCACAAGAAATGTTGCACTAATTGGCCCAATGGTTTGAGATTAGACCCGGGCTCACAGACTCACAAGACTCCTACAGAGCCAAGGTGTAAAAAATGATAAGCAGCAATACATGACAGGAAAATAAATCTGTTTCGCTTGATTTACCTTGAATTCATTCTCTTTAACAAAATCCAAAATGAGGTCTCGTCTCTCTCTTGTTGTGTTAGTTGCATCAAACACCTGGTGAAAGGAAGCAAAAGGTTAAGACATGTAGCAAAAAGTATTTTAGGACAGATGAGGATTAAGGACATCTTAACACCGCCCTGAGGTATGCCAGCATCAAAGATGAGATTACATTTATCCAGACAAATTAAAACAGAGAAAAGCAGACAAAGGGGACTCACAGCAATTTGTCCTTCTACTTTCAGATACACCTTGACATCTTGAAGAGCAACCAGAGCACATTGTCTATGGCAAAAAGAGAGAAATAATGGAATCTATTCTAATGGTCCCTTTACTGTCTCTATACACATAAAGGTTTAACTCAGGCAATTATTGTCCATTCTCCCTTGTTGAAATGCTCATTAAAATTGCTTGTTATGTGGAAATGATGTTGAACAGAATTGTATGAAACAAATGAGTGAGAAATTAGACAAAGCATTGTATTTTATGGAACTTGATCTGAAATTTTATATTTTATTGCTGCCTGCTATGGTAAGCTGTTGGTCTTCTCCAATAGGTCAGCAATCCAATAATAAATATGGCAGTTCCCCTTTTATGCAGGATTGGACAGAGTATTTGCCAGTACTTGTTATTGTTATAACTTGATTAGGTGTTGGATGGCTGGGGGTTTACCAACACCATAAAAGCCAGAAGGTTTTAAGTGACCACAGGGACTTATTAAGATACCATTTATTTCAACTCCTGTTCAACCTGGGTCTAAAATCCATTCAACATTCTACAAAGCTTGTAGGTGCCTCAGATTGACAGCAGCAGCTTGTGTAATATGTAGGTCAGTGCTTAGCATTGCTTGTACTGGAGCACCTCATGTGAGTGGTGAGTGTGTCTTAAGTAAAATCAGTTATTAGCATTTATATAGCTTTTCCAAACACGAGTTACAAGGTGCTTTATATTAAGTAAATATGCATACTACTCTACAAACATAGACTAAAACAGTATGTGTGCATTACTCCTAGTTTTACACAGACAATGGCAGTCGGAGATAACGCTAGTGTGAACCTGGCCCGGAATATTGATTGCTGGCCCAAAAATAGCTTAGTCACTAAAGCAGCAGTGGAGACTGCAGAATGAACCAAAGTGACTCACGGTGAGCTGAGGAAACATGATACTCCCTCACACAACACCGTTTATTACACTGTCGCTTCTAATAATGGTGGACGTACGTAAATTACAAAGAATGAATGCGTGAAAACAATCTCTTAACCACATTCGTTCTTCGAAAAGTGTGGAACTTACTTCCTTATTTTCATGGCCTCCTCATTGTCGTGGCGGAAGAAATCATAGGACTTGTAAGACCTGACGGCCTCTCTCCGGTACACACCCAGGTTAAACACTGCAAATGGCACACATAATAATGGAGTCAACAGTTTGCCCTTGATGTGTTTTGACGACCAATGTTATTACTGTCAATTATACAGTGAAAACCAAGATCTGAATGCTGGTCTAGAATTGACTGATAATGTAGTTACAATTTACTACTCAAGATTCAAATTATCCTAAATTTGGAGAACATTTTCTGATAACTATGATGGACTTGCTATACAAACAGTACATATAACCCAGTCCTAATCCAAAATAGTATATTCAGAGAATAAAGGGCTGTCCACACCAAGCATTAACTACAACTAAGCTATATAGTTTACCAATGTTATCGTTATAGTTGTGGTGTGGATTCTGTCATCCACTTGATCACAAATTTGAAAACTATATCTTTATAGTTATAGTTGTAGTTCTTGATGTGACTGATGGGTGGCAATTGCCACAAAATGTTGGAAAATGTAATTTCTATGAAATTCAGACAACCATAGCAAAGTCTTTGAAAGTCATAAAATACCATTTTCTAATGCTGAAAACTAAAACCCACCTACTGTATATTGAAACCAGGTTGGACCAACCCAGAGGCATGTCTACACTTGTGGTTTTAAAACAAAGGTTGAATATGGTCCATTTAAAAACAACATGGATACGTTTAAGAATAACGTCTATTATTTCAGTTGATTGAGAAGGCGACTTCCATCACACTACCACGTTACCTTTGGTAGGGACTCCTATCCAGTTGAGGTATCGTGTCAATTTCTTGGACATGTAAGTCTTTCCCCTCGCAGGCAGACCGATCATTACAATCACCGTTGGAGAGTTGGTCATATAGGAGGCCCAGGCTAAACAGATGAAACACATCAGTCATAAATAAATAAATAGTGCCACTTATGTTATCATTATGTGCAATAATTGTGTGAATTCCCTGTTGTTTATCACCTGCATTGTGAAATATATTACAGACCGTATTTCATAACAGACAGGAAATTAAACACGGAATCGTGCACAGATAAGTAAAATGAGGGAGATTAGATCACGGATCATCATCCATTGTGTCCTTCAGAATGTCAGTAGAGACTGAAACGTGTACTGCATATCAACTGCTCTCTTAAATGTTAATTAAAACTAGAAACAAGAGCCCTTCAGGCGTTTGGTCCCTTCATATACCCTAAATGCCCCAAACCCCCAGCCGGAGGTGCTGGTGTACCCCCTGACACCGCCAGCCCTCCTCCCAGCTGCCCCCATCACATTTGAGTGTAATCTAACAGTCTCTATGGGGTGTTGGGTGGATGGCTGTTCTGTTGGAAGCAGAGAAGTGTGTACAGCCGCAAGTCTGCCTCCTGGTACCAAACTGTAGATGGTTATGATGAGCATGGTTCATCACTTGGGATGCCTCACACCATCCCAAGTCCTAACCTGCTCCTAATCAGAGCAGGTTTCCTCAACACTTATATTATAACATGATATAATACCATATTTATAAGCTTATTTACAAATGTTTTTACTATAGAAACCACCTCCTTTGAACTACCACCAGTACAGTACAAGTGGTTTCAAATAGCGTAGGTATAAAATAGGGCTAAAGTGGTTACAGCCTGTACTCGTGGACACGAGTCATGCACAGAGATGTGCGCGTGTTTCAGAAAGTGACACAAAAACACACGCACCCATGTGCGTGTGAGATCTGCACAGTGGCTCTTTATGCTGTGTAGGTTTCTTTTGTGCACGAATGTGCAGTAGGGTGCTGAGCGGGCGTCATAGTGGCCAAAATGTTGGGCAAATTCTGACTTTTAAATCAAAGTTAAAAAATAATAATATAATAACGCTTGAAAGAATGAAAGCTAGTCTGTTCAATGTCCCAACCCATGACTTATATTTTGTAGGCAATTGTAGGCCTACTATTGATGTGCTGTGAGAAGATTCATGTCAATCATATGTGCATATTTTTGCTTCCATTTTGAAGGACGGAGACCACATTACAACTAGGCCAGCCACACAAAATATAATATATATTATATATATAATATAATAATATAATTCTCTCTCCAGATGTAATTATAACACAGAGTAGAAAAAATAGCAACTGTCCCAAAAAGTGTATGTTTATGATAGAAGCTTACTTTGTCATTTCATCATCAACCAGATCTCCTCATAATTGCCACACACACAAAAGTTGCAGTATCAGATAATTTATTTCACTGACAGGTTATGGACAAAATGTAACAAATGCATTATCATTGTCAGTTTGGTTGTGCATCTGAGGTTAGCCAACCAACCATGATGGACTTCATTTACTTGCTTAATTTACTAGTCTACCATTACCTGTTTTGTGTTACTGAACAACTATTCAGTAATAACTTTTGTAAATGTACTACATTTCAAAAAACCTGCAGAAGCTTTTTCAAAAACATTTTAACCATTCAGGTAGAATATCAACATCAAGTCCAATATGTTAATGAACTACTGCTCTGAACAACTCATTTGGTTTGACTAACATGCAGGTTCAGGTTTACTTACAGCATTTCTTCTCATTCATTCTAGGCTCTGTTTTCTTGGCTTCGGCCAAGTTTGCAGAGCCCACGTCTTGGATGCTTGACATGGTGATGGAGGATTTAACAGCAATATTCAAAATGTCCTTCTCAGCAGCCCATTGCCCATTCTGAAACAGAGGGACTATATGTTTACCATAATAACAACAATAATGATGACGATATTAATGTATTTTATTTGTATTGCACATTTCATTCATAGGGAATCTCAGAGAGCTACATAGTTAAAAACAAAATAAATCACAAAAAGGTTAAAAACTGGGTAAAACATTCAAACAAAAGGGTATTGCTGACAGTAAATACACAATAAACATACATTTCTTGCATTGTGTATACCCTATTTACTGCATATTCTGCAATTATAGGCTTATTGCTAAATTAATCTCAACATTGCTGCTAAAGATTGTACCTTTTATTTTCTTAAACTGTATTATCTTGTAATCCTGTACAATCTTGTTGCATTGTTATTGTCAGCATGGTCTGCAGAGAGCATGTTATGTTATTTCACTGCTTATAGCCTACTTGTATGAGTTATTCTTTTAGCCCAAATGTATGACTGTACCTGTGCTGTTTGCATTTCTGTCTCATAAAGTATTCAATCAATCAATCAAGTGACAAATAAACCCCTCATTTGAATCTTTAAAATGGATGGCATTAATTCATAATCAAAAGACGACATTGTGTCATTAAATCTTCAACTAAAACTCACATGAATATAGGCAAGTAGCTATAATTTCAGACACAGTCTGCCTATTTTGACCCATTACAACCTGGAATGCATCTGTGTCATCTTTTGATTTGAGCTAAAAAAGCATTATTTTACACTTTGGCTATTAGAAAATAGCAGATCTTCAAGCTCATGGTGCAGCAAACTATGAGCTTGTAGATCAGCTATTTTTGAAAAAATGTGAAAATGTGTGCACAAATAAATCTTTGAATATATTCTTTTAAAACATTTAAAACATTTTTAACTCAAATATTTGCTACAGAATATTTTGATACGGGTGTCGGCGGCCAAATACATAGGGGTCCTTGACATGAAAAAGTTTCAGCACCACTGATATAGAAACGTTTTTCAGAATAGGCTACTGTTGGGATTTAGAAGGCTTCAGGGGTTAAGACACACGACACGAGTCACGACCACCCGGTGGTCCCTGATCACTCCAGACAGTGTATCAGCACCAGGACCGTGATGATCTGACACATCACATCGCTGGCGACTTGGCGTAGACTATATAGGCTACTGCCCGACGCGGCTGCCAAAACCGCAGTGATGCAACAATAAAACGTTATTTTTTAATATAGCCTACGCACATAACTCTTGACTAGTCACGACTAGATATATTATACATTCTAATAGCCCTACATTCTCTAACTTCTACCCATATTCTCTACCATGACAGCAAACTAGGTTTTCACCCAATCGCATATTTCATTATACATTTTGCCTTTTACCTTTTCTGCCGGCAAAACGAGGATTCCTGCAGTGTTGATAGCGGCTGGTGATCTGATCTGTGTCTGTAGTCTTTACACCGAAACACACCGACTGTCTGTCTGAGCGCATGTGATCAACTGATCAACAGAATGTCTCAGCTTAACGGCTGCCTGTCACTGTAAAGAAAGTCCCCCGGCTGGGGAGGGGGGGCTGTCCTTGACGACGCTGAGGTCCCACTCACGCCACGGTCCCCTGGTGTCCTTCCAAAACCGAAGGTGTGCCTCTACGTCATACTTTTTCCTACCGTAACGACACGTTGATAATAGAGCCAATGGTAAACATTGCATACACCCAGTCAGTCACTCAGTCAAGTTTAAAAGCTCTGGGAACAAGCAGTGTTGGAAGAAGTAGCCTATACCCACATTTTGTACTTAAGTAAAAGTATCAATACCACAATGCAGAAATACTCTTGTTACAAATAAGTCTGGTATTCAAAATTTACTTGAGTAAAAGTACAAAAGTATTTGCATTAAAATATACTTATTGTATTGAAAGTAAAAGTAGCCTACTCATTTTGCCGAATGTCCCATTTCACAAGATGTATAAAAATGCTTTGAAAATAGCAAAAGTTTAAATAGGGCTTAATGTATGTTTCGTAATAATAATCAAAATCTATAAAGTAACTAGTAACTAAAGTTTTCAAATAATTGTAATGGAGTAAAAAGTACAATATTTGCCTCCGAGATGTAGTGGAGTAGAAGCAAAAGTACTGACAATTGGACATACTCCAGTAAAGTAGAAGCACCTAAAAACTGAACTTAAGTACAGTTCTTGAGTACAAGTACTTAGATACTTTTTACACCACTGGCAACAAGGCTGTCGACGACACGGCTACAAAGCTGCACTCAAAGTTGGGTCAGGGGACCCCCAGGGGTCCTTGATCTCGAGGATGTTCCAGGGGGTCCCCAGCCAAATTATAAGAACCAAATGCACCCTTATGGGTCTGTATACTAACCACTACCTACCACACCGTGAGATGGGGGTCCACAGGATAATATGAATCAATTTGGTGGTCCTTGACATGAAAAGGTTTGAGAACCTCTTCTTTAACACATGGATACATGGGAAAAAGATATAATTCCAACATAAAGGATGAAGAGAAACATACTGACTAGAGGCAGACAAATAAAAACAAACCACCCAAAATGTTGAAAACGATTTTCTTTATCACTTCTATATAAGACAATACATTTGAGTAAAACTATCATCTTACCGATGTTGCTGCAAAGACAGCAGAATTTCCCTCCAGGAATCAATAGAGGTTTATCTAATCTCATAGTTGTTTTTTTAATTGGTCTTTAATACAAAGACAAGTTTGCTGGTCTAAGAACAGTGACATACAGATACCATTATAACTACTTTGAAGAACCCCAATAAACAGTGTTGTGTTCTAGTTTTTTTCGGAAGGTATACGCTACGATACGATGCGCGTGGTCGTGGGTATACGCTCTCGCGTTTTCAATGGATGAAACCGTTTTTGAAGGTATACGGTAGCGACGGAAAAAAATCTCAAGGTATACGCCGTACACAGCATCTGACGGTAGAACACACCACTGCCAATAAATAAAGACTGGTTAATAACGAGTTGAAAGTTGAAACCGTACAGTATGTTGAAAGCCTGATTGGCTTTAGATCAGTGGTTCCCAGCCTGGGGTCCGGGGCCCCTTGGTGGGCGCCAAAGATCACAGGGTGATCATGATGCACAAAATCATAACTTGCATTTTTGGATCATTATATTATCAAAAATAGTCTACATTTTTGAAGATTTATCAAAAGTTTTTTTTTAAATAGCTAAAATAGACGATCTACAAGCTTGTAGATCGTCTAGTTTCACTATTCGTTGTAAGGGAAGTATATGTATACCATATTATGTGGTTAACATGTTTGAAAAACACGTGCATGTATGTGGGAAGGAGGGGGGGGTCTCCAAGGTAAAAAGGTTGGGAACCACTGAATGGCACACATCTTTTAAAATGAAATGAACCGGCGCATACCACTGAGAAACATCCCATACATAACCTATCTCTATATATCTTATGAAAGGTGGCTCAAGGCAATAATTCAAACTTTTACCTTTCCTTTACTTATTTGCTAGTAGCTGTGTTTCATCAGTCCTGTGTGTGGACACATTCAAAACAGACATGTGCAAGTTGATGTTTGAATTATGCCATAAGCACTTCTGCAATTCTCTAT
Organism: Gymnoscopelus microlampas; assembly: GCF_963454915.1. Taxonomy (NCBI): domain Eukaryota; kingdom Metazoa; phylum Chordata; class Actinopteri; order Myctophiformes; family Myctophidae; genus Gymnoscopelus; species Gymnoscopelus microlampas. Next base: position 33,588,246 of record NC_139944.1, read on the forward strand.
ATTTCCTATTTCACGCTTAATTCTCTCCCCTACGCACGCACGCACGCACGCACACCCACACACACACACACACACACACACACCTTTAAATAACACACATCCAAAGCCTGGTTTACTGTGAAGCCTACAAGCTCACCCAGTTATTTTTCTTTTTTTTTCAGGTGGGGGTCATTCAAGGACCCAGGGCCAGGCACCGGGCCAGGTTAAGGGACATGGCTGGGTCGCCGTGCCGACAGAGCAGCCAATGGAGTTAGAGCAGTGGTCAGAGCAGCGAATGCTTGTGGATGATGAAGTCTGATGAGAAAAGACTGGATGAACACGACATCCAGTGTCCGTGGGAAGGCACAGATGACGCATACGCTGTCAGTAGGTTTGCACGTGCTGTATAGATCAGTGGTTCTCAAGCTGGGGGGTCCTGGAGGGGGGTTCCAGGGGGTCCCCAGCTAAATGTTTGATACTTAGGAACCAAAGGGTTAGGTAAAAGATCTGTAACGCTGAGAGTGTACAAATGGAACCATTTATACATTCTCAAAGTTATGGGGGTCCGTGGCCTAATGCATACCAAAATGGGGGTCCTTGAAATTGAAAAGAAACGTTTAAGAACCAGTGGTATGGGTGTACGTCTGCAGCAGGCCGTAGGTGCTGATCCAGTTTCCAGTGTCTGACCGATAGTGGTTTGGCGTATTCACATTAAGGCTTTATCTTCCATAGCTGGGACAAGACAATAAGCAAATACACAGTAAAACATTGATTAGAAAATTACGGTCAATATACAAAAGAGAGTAGTTGACAACACGCACACACACACGCACATGCGCTTGCTCAAGGGCACTATTTTCCTCAAGCAACTGCCCGTCTCTTCTGCATACATTTCAGATTAAAGGTTTCCTGATGTAATGATGCCGACTTGTCTGTTGGATCAAAACATGTATTTTCTAAATTATGTTATTAACTGTTTTAAAGAGAACTCCATTTATTTCCGTAGTTATGGAGACATGGGCAAATAAATGACTATAGTGTAATTCAGGGGTCTTCAACAGGGGGTCCGGGACCCCTAGGGGGTCCTCAGAGCTACTATAGGGGGGCCGCCAAATCGTTGTGTGATAGGATTGTTTTTTTTTTACATTAACCACTTGAACGCTAGAATTCCTTTTTTGTCCTTTTCTGTCCATTTTCTGTCCGAAAATAGCAGATCTACAAGCTCTCAACGCCTCGCGCTGCGAGGCGTTGAGAGCTTGTAGATCGGCTATTTTTGGCAAAGAGGCTATAGGTGTAGAGGGGGGAAAAAAGCAGACTAAGTAAAAAATAAACTTTAATCTGAAACACAATTTTATACAATATAGAGTAGGGGGTCCCTGCTTCATCTCTCTCTCAGCTAGGGGGTCCTTTGCCTAAAAACGTTGAAGACCCCTGGTGTAATTTATACGTAGTTGTGCACCAGTGTCGGACAAAAATGAAAAACACTCACTCTGATGTTGAAGCCCAGGAGGTCGCTGACCACGGCGGAGACAGCAGACAGGATAACCACTTTAGTGATGTTGTAGATCAGAGGGTTCACCGTCAGACCCAGCAGTCTGAATGGAGTGTCAAGCTCCTAGCGCATAATGGAAATAAATAAGTTAGATCAGCTCTGGAGCAGTGACAATGAGCAATGGTTTCATCTTTGAGGGCAGAGGCCACAGAAATAAACATAGCTAGCTAGTAGGGTTCAAAACCGAGCCACATAGACATTGATTATTATTAGAAATGAGTGGGGGAAAAGGAGCTTAAATGGGTTTTGTACAATGATAACATTATTTTCGTCATAGGCCATATCTGATGTTACTCACTGAAACCAACATGAATCGTCAAAAGATCACATTAAGTATATCATCAAAATAGGTCACTATCATCCCACATCCTTTTAACTTCGGAACTGCCTGCAGGTCCCGTTTTGCACAGTCCTGCTATAGAGCAATAACACTCTTCAAATCAAAAGCATACCATTATGAGGAAGCATGCCGCTCAGATAATATGCTAACCTCATCTGACCTGCCCCCAAGGCTAGACAAGATCCAATACAGTGGAATTCATTCTTACTTTCATTAGTTTTGTAGCGAGTTTCAGAACGTTGTTCACAATGTTCAGCTCCTCCTTCTTATTGGGCTTCTTTTCCATCTTGAGATACAAGTTAATCTGAATGGAGAAGAATGCACAGATACAGGTAAGTATGCACAGTTATGGCACAATAATATACTGTAATATTTCCATTAGGAAAAAAATGTCATGTATCCATAAAGAAAAATGATAGACCCCCTAATGAATATGTATTTGGCCGTAGACCCCCATGAGAAAGTATTTTGTGGCAGGGACCCCCCACACATGATGTGTGCTATTAAAATGTTTAAAACATTTATACAACTTTTTTATTTTTTTCACAAGAAATTCAAAGTCTTCGGACTTGTATCCTGGCTGACTAAGAGACTTAAAATATCCGTTTTATTATTATAACTGGTTATAACTGATTGAAAATAATGGTTACGTCTGAGTCATAGTGACATGCCTATAATGAACGTATGTTTTTTTTTAAGGTTATGTCTCTCAGAGTGACGCCGATCTACTCAACGCCTCGCATTGCGAGACGTTGTGAACTTGTAGATCTGCCATCTTGCTGTTATCTGTTATCTGTCACGGTCCGCTCCTCGGACCGTGGACTGTGACTTTATTATGTAGACCTTCCTGCCCTTATAAGGTCTTGGACTTTGTTCCTTTGTTCTGTACCTAGTCTTGTTATTATGTCTCTCTGTTGTTTTTGCCCTGCTGTTCTGTACCTTTATTTTGTAGTCTTGTTTCCTGCTGTGCTTAGTTACTGTTACCTGTCTTGTCTCACCTCCCTGTTGATTAGTCATGTTCTCCTCCTGTGTCCTCTTAGTCCCTCAGCCTATCCCAGTGTTGATTGTCTGTTGAGTTCACCTGTGTCTTATTAGTTCCCTGTCTATTTAAGCCCTGTGTTTGCACTATGTCTTTGCTTGTTCATTATTCCATGTTGCGTGTTGTAACATTGTGAGTTCAGTCCCTTGTTTGTATTAATACCTTTTGAGTTAATAAACCCGTTAAACCGACCAGTTCTGCCTCTGTCTCTCCTGCACTTGGGTCCTACAATCTGCCCTGACTCAAACCGTGACATTATCTTAATGTTTGCCTCTTTCTTATATTATTTGACAATTTTTCAACAACTGTTTATTGTATAGTTTGTTGATTACATTTGATGCAGTAATGCTCTTTTTTCTTTCCTTAAATTGTCACTTCACTTTCATCTGAGAACCTCCAAAAATCTTGTGGGGACCCCCCTGGTGGTCCCGGCCCACAGGTTGAGAACCACTGCCTTAAGCTAATGTTAATATAAATTAGGATGTTTAAAAATATATGGTATAGGTTTTTAAACAGGTAAAACACAAAATTAATTGAGATTATCTCAAATTATTGCAATCAGGCGATTATGTAATACTTGTGACTGCCTTCTTCCAGGTTGCACAGCATTTATTACCTGTTCGGTGAGGAGCACAGAGGCATTGCTGTATTTACAGTTGGTCTGGGATCCCAGTGCGGCCAGGCGGAGCAGGAACAGGATGAGGGATGAGCCCCACAGCATCAGCTCCCAGTTGCTCAGAGAATCCAGGAATGTCTTGTGACTCTTCAGAAGCTGAGGAACAAAGGCAGACACACAGGTAAGATGATATCAGATCACGTGTGAATCTTCACAACACATAGACGGGTTTCCGAGCGACGTCATCACAGAGCAGAATGCGCAATCTGCGCATGCCTGGGGGTGGAAGGCGCGTTCGAAAAAACAGCCCTGAGCGGCAGTGAGCGCACTGGCCAATACAAACTAATAGGCGAGTGTGCTCCGGTGCGTAATTTCCAAACGCACCCATAGGCTTCCCCCCGCAGCTGCGCGGTCATATTCCTCTCAATGTTTACTAACAGGAAACCTGTCTATTGTCATAACTGGAAGCCAGAGGTAAGTTCAACAAGGTACTGTTTGCGAACGCTCACAAGCATTTGTGGGGGAAAAAACGTCATCACTTGGTTTATGTTTGAGATTAAACGCTTACAAAATGGTCAAAGGGTGAAGAGAGGTTGTGTTTCAACACAGCCAATGTGGAGACCCAGAGGATATGGAAAGGATGACGGTAGGACTTAGCAATATGGACTAAATCAAGCGACCAAATACCATTGATATTGTGATGCTAACATACTTTTTCATTTTCCAAACATTTTCAAAAATAGGGAAAAAGCAGATCTACAAGCTTAAACCGTTTCTTTTAATATTACGATATCCAAAATCACAGATGATCGATATATCATATACTGCCGAGCCCAAGATGACAGCTTGCGCAAAAAACAAAACAAAAAACTTCCACGTGTAGTGTTTATTGCAAATGCTCATTGCAAACAATGTTCTTGAATGCACCTCAGGACTTTGAGGATAACTATTTAAGTGGTTATATATAACTAAAAATAACTAAAAACAACCACATGTTAAAACCATGGATTCACTAAAACTAACAGGCTGTGGCTGCGTGTTCCCAAAATAACTGTGTTAACTGTTCAGCCATTATTTCCTCTGTGAGGAAGACGGCTGGACTGCTGGAAACTAAGTACTATTCTATTGAATTAGTATCATCTCTAATCAGATTAATGTGATCATTTCTGGCAGACATGGCTGACCTGAGCACATATGATGAAGGAAATGGAAAGGGCGAGGAGGAAGATGGTGGAGACGATGACATCGACCGAGCGCTGGGGTCCTCGTCTCTATATTGAAAGAATCATGAAGTCAATGAGAGGGACAAACAACAAAAAGGCAAAACCATGACCGCCCTCTAGTGGTCAATATTGTTTACTACAGGAGCACTAAAAGGGAAAAAGCAAACCTTGAGGAAGGACCGTAATGACAACCATATCTTTATGTTCTGTACTTTCTTCAGCCGGAAATGTGGGATTTCAGACTTCTTGGCCTTTCGTCCCGAAGTGATGTGGCTGAAGAGCTTGGCGAACAACAGTCTCTGTTAATGGAAAAAAGAAAGATGTGATGTAATTCAACTAGACTCAACCAGAACGATGCAAATCAACTATAATTGACGTTGATGGCACTTGGGACTTGCTGTATAAAACTGCGAGAAGAGCACCTTGCTCTGATCTCATCTCTTTTAAAGATTATTCATGTTCTGTTGCATAAAATGTTAACGTGTGCCGAGTTTTAATTAGAAAGGATGCAGTATAGAGACTCTTATCGGCGAGCGAAAGAGTACAGCGTGCAAACACGGTCATGCCCTGGATTCAAAACCGGCTTATCTTAAAATTAGAACCATAATCACCTTATTGCGGAGTATGGGGCTCGTACAAGGAATTTACTACTAGCACCCGGAAAAAGAAAAAGGAAAAAAAGAAACATTTAACAGTTAACCCAAGTTCACAACAAGGCACTGGACAAACAAGATCCACATTAGGTCAGTATTACATATCAGAACACACACTTGCCCAATAGACGACAACACACAAAGCTCAATGCTTATTGCTTTAAGTTTGAGGAAGTATTCTAAATAGGATAAATAGAGAGTACCTGAGTGCAGGGGATCCTGCACTTGAGCCAGGATGGTGCGTGAAAGGTTATTGCATTTGTAGTTTGTAGTTTTGATTAGCATTAGTGAACCATAGCAGGTTAAATGACAGACGAGCACAGAATGGTGGGTCGGGTAGTAAAAGCATTGTAGTAATATTATTTGTTATAATGCAACTAGTTACTCTTGATACCGAGTAATAAGTAATGTACTGTAATATAACTTTTTTACCCATTAAGACCTGGAACGTATCTGTGCCACCTTAAATTTCTTTGGCTATAGCTTGTAGATCTGCTATTTTTGGGGAAATTTGTGCAAATCTTTGAATATATATATATATTTCTTTATTTATTTTATTTAAGAAAAATCTAAATATTTTGTAGAATCGGAATCTCAGGTATTAATGGGTTAAAGAAGTAATAAGCAACTTGTATCTATTACGCTTCCTCAGTAACTTGCCTAACACTGCATAACTCACCTGTTTGTAGGTTCTCTCGGCCACGCACATCATAAAGAAGAAGAGGCCGGTGAGACAGAACCTCTCCACCGTGGTGATGAGGAGGAAGGCGTAGGCCAAGGCGTCCGGCCGACCCATGGCCGTCGCCACCAGCTGGATGACGTTGTGGGAGCCCAGGCGCGACACGTCCAGGTGCTGGGCCAGCCGGAACGCAAAGGGCAGCAGCGAGAGCGTGGCGGTCACCAGCCCGCCCAGCGCCAGGTATCCCATGCCCTGCTCCACTGACTTCACCTGAGAGTGACATGTCATTCATCATCACACACTTAAACAGGAACAGGAATGAGAACTGCTAGACCAGGGGTGTCAAACTGGCGACCCGTGGCCAAAGTGGTCCATGATTTTGAGAAGAGCCTTAGTTTTTCACCCAGTCTAGACCATGACCTGAAATGATTTGTTTTGACACCCCTATGATAGAAATCCCCCAAAGGTCTAGGTTGGATAAACAAACATCAAAACAAAATAGCCAAGAACAGAATCAATAAATGCACACTTAAGAAAAATGTGGAACTTCCAGTCGGCCTGGATCAGGCAGTCTCAATACATTCTTAGCAATTATTCCACATTTTTGGCAGGTTTTACCCACCCAGCACCAAACAGGCTTGAAACAAACCTTAAATAAATAAAATAAAATACATAATATATGTATATTACTACACATTGAATAGACAGTTAATAGTTTACATATAATGAGTTGCATATTATGTATCAGAAGTGTACCCGTGTGAGGATGATCCCACTGATCTCCAATACGGACATGTCTGCTTTCTTGCACTCGCCTTGCTCCCAGATTATAGCGCTGACACGATCCCTTGAAGGATGGCACGCCTGCAGCCAAGACAGCTGGCCCTACAAAGAGACACAATACATTAGCCGCATACCTAAAAAGGATATATATAGCCTGTCTGTATGTGTAAGTATACTGTCGGTTTCTAAGGTGTATATGTCCCAGACCAATACAGGTTCATGGTGTAGTATTACTGTGCAATAATTAAGTTGTATAAGAGTAGAGTTTCTAACCCATTGGCCTGTCCAAAAAGCCAGACACAAATTACAGGACCAGTCTAAGGGACGTCCACACCAAGCACAATATAGAGCTACATAGCTCTATATTCCAATAACAAGCATTGCTAGTATTGATAGAGTCTTTCTTCAAAAACAGGGGTCTCCTCCAGCTCTTTCAGTAAACAGAAAATACATTTTCAGGTCATCATTTAATCAGTAGACATAACTCATACAGGGTAGGATAAACATGACATCTGAAATGATGGAAGCAGATGATGAAAGATGAAACTGTAGATTGTCTGTTTTCGCTGCCTGTATGACGGTGTCTGGTCGATGCAGGTGGAATGAACGTTTCTCATATCATCTCATTGACGGAACTCAACTCACTACGGTGATTCCTTGCTGCAGGCTGTCATCGTCATCGCTGCTCAGAGCGGTGGTTGTGGGAACGGTGATGCCCGCGTTGTACCTGCCCTCTCCGTCGCTGTCAGTGCTGCCTGTGGAGCCGGAGTCAGGCCCTTGCAGAAGAGGTACAACAGTTAATCAAAGAAATCAATTTAATCGATTCGATTATTTTTTTTAAATCGATAAGTTAATAAAATAATCGATCCCAATTTTGGGCAAGTCATTATAGGCCAAAATAGGGCTTGTAGATCTGATATGTTCAGTATTTATGCATGACGCTGTTGTGCAAAAAAGCATAACATATAAGCAAAATGATGAACTTGATATGTAAGAAATCTAAAAGAATATATATTTTTTAAAACACTTCTTGATCATTAAATGAATCGATAGAACAATCGCTGAGAAAATAATGCATAGTTGCAGCCCTACCTTGCAGAAGCTCCTCCCACATGGTGTCATCAGTGTCGGAGGCGGGCCGCGAGGTGCTGCTGGGCCTGATGAGGCGCTCCAGTTCACGAGGTTTCACGTTCGTGTCCTTAGCCACGGCACCACCGCCTTCCTGCTTTCACATTACAATTTAGGCATTTAGTACAGTTCGGAGTTTGGGGACCCCCAGGGGTCCTTGAGGGGGTACCAGGGGGTGCCAAGCAAAATGTGTTAATATAGCATAATGTAGAATCTACTTGTGGCAGATCTACAAGCTCAAAACACATGGCAAAACAATTTTAAAAATAAATTAGAAATGACTTGTAGACTGGCTACAATAACATAGGATGTGTACCTGAAGTGACCCTGAGATTTTTGGCAGGGAGTGTAGACTTCTCTTCCTGAGGACAGAAGCAGAGGCAGGGCCGCCAGCAGTGACACGCCTCTCTGGGTGAGATAGGGGACGGATTATTTTGACTGCATCACCCTCTTCATCTTCCTCCTCCCCATCCTCACTGGAGAGCTCATCAGATGCCCCAAACCCCGACTTTCTATTGGTCTGTGAGAGCACAATAAAGAAAGAACACTGATCGAAATGTAGGGGTGCAGCAGTTTTTATTAGCAGTTTACGGCCAATCTTATTATGAAAAATAATAGATTTTAGTAATACTAATATAATCGATTGTTAAAAACAGTGAATATAACCGATCTACAAGCTCACAATGCCTCGCAATGTGACACATTGTAAGCTTGTTGATCTGGTATTTTTGCTGTTCTTGTATGACACCGTTGTATGACAAAGTATTAAGTGGATAATCAGGCTAATGATTTGTTTATATAAAACATTTCAAATCATTATTATTTTGAAGATTATTTGATTAATCAAAATCACATTAGAATAATCGCTAAGACACAGTTGTGATTTGGGGAATAAGACACCTCAAGACTGGAGCTATGAATGTTCTCCGTTTTGTGTGGGTGCATAGTATTTCTATTTCACACAAGCAATTATTTGTTTCTATTGCTATTGACTGACCTGTCTGATCTAGATGATACTGTACGTTTCTGCATGTAAATGAATAGACCTGTAGGCATACATGTACTACTGTATACCTACAGGTCTGTTCATCTCACAGATTCACTCTAATCTACTCAATACGAAAACATTGGAAATGAGCAACGGTCAACCACTGGAGTAAACAACTTAAGGTATGCAGTCTATACCTTCTACTCTGCACTTTAGCAGCCGGTCAACCCTGTCTTGCCTCTCCTAAATAATCTGACTTGCTAGCTGACTGCAGCTCCAAAAATGAAGTGGGCTTAAATGGAATTCTGGACCTACAGATCAATATATGTGGTGGCCGAAAGAAGTTAGTTTCATGCTCTGCTTCCCGCTACATTGTAGACAGTGCCAACCCAAAGACAGACAGTACCCTTCTCTCCTCGGCTCTGTACAGCCTCTGGTTTTCTTCCAGCTGCCAGGGCTTCAGTAGCTCAGCGCCATCGCTGTCTTCCTTTCCATCTGATTTTTTCAGTCCTCTGCCCTTCCTTGGCCTGCCAAGAGACACAATAATAAATAAGAAAGCGAACACTGCTGACAAGCCATGGTCAAAGCACCAACCTAATACCACAAGGCTGGCGAGAGTAGGCCAGAGGCTTTGTTGCACGGCAACAATGGTCCATGAGAAACGTGAGTACATCTGTGTGCACTGAGACAATAAGCCCTTTAGAGCCCTTTGTCCTCTAGGTGAAAAGACCATGGAAGGAAGCCAGATATCCAGGCCAACGTGTGAAAGAACTTTTAATTATGCCATTACTATAAACAAGCATGAACCTGGTCTCCCTCCTAGGATACTGTATGACACTGGTTCTCAACGTGGGGTCCGGGGACCCGCAAGGTTCCTTGAAAGCGCTCCGGGGGTCCCCAGCTAAATGATTGATTACATTTTGACATTTACAGTGTAGACTGTGGTCCCAGAGACATTTCTGTGTTGTCACTGCTGTTGTATCCTACTGACTCACCTCCCAGTGAGGAGCCCACACCGGGAGGACGTAGAACTTTCGTCCTACTCCTCCCGCCCAACATTCCCTGCTGACAGGTGCCGCCCCAGCCTGTAGGAGTACGTGCGGTGCCAATTATCACCCTCCCCGCCCGGCTTCCCTCCCCCCAAACACGGGCCAATTGTGTTTGCGTGTAGATGCTTGACAAAGCTGGATGCACCACCACGGTGGATTTGAACCCATGACCTCCGTGGTGGTGGGCAGGCACTTTACCACTGCACCACCTGAGCGCATATTTCAACTTTTAATGTTTGTTTTTTCATAAAGTAATGCTCTACTTGTGCAATGCGTTGTGAGCTTGTAGATCTGCTTCTTCTTTTTTTAAGTGAAAGTGGTTGAGTGCGTCTGTGGGTTTTATAAATAGTGAACCAATGAAAAATATTAAATAACTAAGTAATAACTACAGTGGAATGTGGATCCATTGCAACACAGGCTCTTTTTCCCCCATTTCCTGACATGTAATGGTTTTGGACATACAAGGTTTCTGACCGACAGCGATAATATCCAATGTGTATGCAGCGGCCCACCTCCGGCGGCGTGCTGGGCTGGTGCTGCTGTTGCTGGCAGCTGGGCTGCCCGAGGGGCTCCTGCTGGATTCTGTTGACACAATCTGGCAGTGCACCGTACCCAGCAGCAGCATCAGACACATGGGCCCAAACACCTCACTGGCAGTGGCCCCGGGGACCTCCAGGTACAGCACTGCTGCTGCCACTGAGCATAGGAATAAAAAGGAAAAGAGAAAAAAGGGGGGGAAAGCAAACTTTGAGAACATTTTTAATTTGTCTATTATTAAAGGGCCTGTCAGTACTGCAGTATGCCGTACTCTGATGGCTTTGTCATGCTTATCCTCTGACAGTTACATTGGATGTATACAGAATTTAAGTAAGTGCATTGCGACACAGTAAATGCATTGCGACACAGTAGATGCATTGCGACACATTGTGAGCTTGTAGCTCGGCTATTTTCGGCGGAGAGCTTTGGTATAGAGGTGCCAACTCAGGTCTGTATCACCAAGTATAGAGGGTCAAGTGGTTAAGAAAAACTGTACAAACAAATCATTGGGAAGATTGAAAAGAGGGCAGTGTGGTCAGAGCATCATCGGGGTCTCTGGAGCTTAACCTTGCATGAAGTACAGCACCAGAATGCACCAGCAGATGTACTTGGATGTCACCTGGATCCACCATTGGAAGAAGAATGGGAAGAGCAGCACTCTGACCAGACCCTTGCGAGTCAGAGCAGTCCACTGACTCTCTGGCTTGGCCTTGCTGAATGTGGATCCTGACAGGAAAAAGGACCATTCGTTAGTTTTGTGATCAATGGATTGTGATAAAACACACACAGCTCACACAAGACTGTTTTTAGTTATGTTTGCACAATTAGAATGATGAATACAAAATAAGAGAAACAAGTTATTCATTTGAGCAAATCACTGAATCAGATATTTTTTACACCACAATTATGATGTAAAAATGTGTACAAACATGTATTTAATAACACAGCGCTCTGACCCTAGGGTGCATTATCCTAACCTAAACTGTTGAACATACACTATAAAAATAAAAATGGTCGCACTCAGGATAAATTGTTTTCAGCTCTCCAGCCTTCACACACTGATGAAGGTTGGAGAACCGAACTGTGTAAGGCAAATGGAACATAAAAACAAAGCAAGCAATTTATCCTGAGGGTGACTTTTTTTTGTTGTAAAAATTGTTAAACAACAAGATGCATAACACAACTAATATGATAAATAAAATACATTTACTACTGTACCTCTTACTAAATCAACATCAATGAGGTCTGGCTTGATGTAACCTGTCTTCCTTGGTTTGCTGTTAATGCCCTGGATGGAAGGCATTTGGAGGAGTTGGTTACAGACATGGGGAAATGGTAATGCAGAGCGACTCTCAATCTGTGGGCCGGGGTCCACTGGTGGGCCGTGAGGATACTGCTAGTGGGTCCTCAAATAATTGTCAAAACACAAAGATTTTAATGAAAATATACTATTTTATATAATTAGTTTATCGTCATACTGATAAGGAATACTGTAGGAACTTAAAGGTATACTAAGGAACATAATAGATTGATTGATTGATCATTGAAATAAACATGCTCCACCACGTTGGCTGCAATGTTATGTGATTTTCAAGTAGGTCCTTGAAAGTTGAGAACCACTGAGGTAATGCACTTAAAGACAAATACTCTTGAATTAATCAAATGTCTTACATTCAGTTCGGCCTGTCCCAGAGACTTCTCCCAGACTTGTTGATCATAGGCACCAATCTGTTTCAAGGACAACATGTTTTAGTTTTTCCCACAACATTATTGAGGAAACTGTAATCCAGTGGTTTTCAAAGTGGAGTCCAGAGACCCCCGGGGTCCTGACCTTGAGGAGGTTCCAGGGGGTCCCCAGCTAAATAAATGATATAGCCTCAAAATCAGCTTAACCACATTGAACCTAGATACACCGGCTATTTGAAAATTGAAGATCTACAAGCTCACAACATGTCCCAATGGGATGCAATGTGAACTAATTGAGCTTGTAGATCTGCTATTTTCAAAAACATCTTGGAACATTTTTGAATATTGCATGAATATTTTGTGTTTTTGGATGAGGGACCATCCAAATACACAAACCATGTCATTTTAGATTTTAACCACTTGAACCATTATTTTATACTTCGGCTATTCAAAAATAGCAGATATACAAGCTCATAGCGGGTCACTTCGTGCCACACTATGAGCTTGTAGATCCACTATTTTAGAAAAATCATGAACATTTGGGAAAATCTTTGAATATATGTATTTCTTAAAGCGAACATTTTTAGAATCAGCCTCAGGTCTTAATGGGTTAATTAGGCGGTCCTTGAGATGAAAAAAAGTTTGAAAACAAGTAACTGCTTTTTAATGCACCAAATCTGCATGAATTACCTTCTCCTGGTACCAGGCTATTCTCGCCATTGTCATGTAATGCTGGAGCCAGTGGATCCTCTCGCTGTCAGCTCATTTCACAGGACAGGAAGGGAAGGTAGACTAGAATAGGACTGCACAACAATAACAATGATCCACACTTTATCACACACCAATGGACAGAGAACACACAACATGAACCCTACCCGGCCCGGCGAAGAGGGAAAACAGCGGCACCAGTGTTGCCATGTCGGGATAATATAAGTGACTTTGGGCTTCTTTTTCTGTGAAGTTGCTTGTAAATATTGGTAGTTGCTGGTCGCATTTTTTTAGGCGTGCAATTTTTTTTAATTATTATTTAAACCAGTGGTTCTGAAATATTTTCATGAAAATGTTTTGTGCCCTGGGAGCATGTGTGTTGTGTCTGTTAGAATGTTTAAAACATATTCCAAATATTCCACATTTTATTGCAAGAGTTTTTGAAAATAGCAGATCGACGAGCTTGTATATCGACTATTTTCATTTTTAAAATAGCCGATATGTGGCCAGGCCTAGTTGCTTCTTTGGGGCTTGTTTTCATAGACCTGGTTGCTTATTTATCTCGCAAAACCTGGCAACGCTGGCGCGCGCACAGCCACTAACAAAATGCGCTGAAGGAAAACAATGGTCATGGTCAACAACCAACAACAACAACAGCAGCAGCCATGTCAAAACAACAAACACTTAAAACTCGATGCTAGCAAAGTTAGAAAACTACCCACGAAGCCGGGTTTGTAAGTATGTTTTAAGTACCGAATATTATATCACACAGTGACCACGAAACGTGTTTTTTAAAAAAGGGCAATAATTTACCTGAAGGAGCAAACGGTTGCAGCTTGAAGTTGTTCTAAAGTGGAAGAGATTCATGTCTCTCACGCAGTGAGGAGGTGATGTCAGCACTCAGCACACACTGACACGGTTCAGCTGACTGACTGGAACATTGATGGACAAACTGTCTGCAACAACGCTACCAGTAACGCTTTTGAGAGTTGATTTCCATCCGATGTTGTTTTACTTGTTTTCTTTTCAAAAGTGTCCGAACTGTTATTACAGCACTCCTCCGATTCGGCTTGGTTGGTTGTTGTTTGGTGCTGATACTTTCACTTCCCTTTTCCGGGGTTTTGCTTTGTTTACACGTTTCCCTGAAGTTCTGCGTAATAAAGCCAGCCAATCACATCTCTCTCTCTCTGTGTGTGTGTGTGTGTGTGTGTGTGTGTGTGTGTGTGTGGGAATGGAATGCACTGTGCAAGATGAGACAATACTCCCGAGATGAAGATGGATGCTGAAAGGTGAGTCACAAGCTCATCATCTATTTAGCTGTCACTCTTTATGTGCTACCATCACACAGATTGTCAAACTTTTAATTACAAGGGAGCCCAAGTTTGGCATGCATTAGCACAATGGTTCTCAACCTGTGGGTCTGGACCCCCGGGGGGGAGGGGGGGGCAGATAAAGTGACAATTTAAGGATTTTAAGACCTTTTTAATACCTAAAAAAGAAATGACCATAACTGCATAAAAAGTAATAAACAAACTATTATGTAAAAACGGGTCAAACATTGGCCAAATTGTCAAATTATATAAGAAAGAGGCAAACATTGTGAAAATAGCTGATCTACAAGCTCACAATGCCTCGCGTATGAGCTTGTAGATCTGCTATTTTCACAATATATATCCGTGGAACTGAGTCAAACTAAATGTAATGCCTCAACTCCTGCATTCCAAGTGCTTGTCAGGGTGTGGGGTCCCCAGTTCAAATATGATTGTTTTGGGGGGGTCACTGTCTGAAAAGGTTGAGAACCACTGCATTAGGCCACTAACTCTGATATCCATTTGGTTCCAATTGTATACTCTCAGAGTTACAGATCTGTAAGGATCCATTTAGTTTCTAACTATCAAGGAACCCCTCTAGGGCCTGGTCCCCGGACCCCAGTTTGAGAACATTATCAAATGATGGCAACACATTGCAGCAGGCAACTTTTTATCAGACTGTTAATAATGTAGTTGTTATAATGTGAATAAGCTGCTTGCTTGTTACACAGTATACCCCCCCCCCCCCCCCCCCCATCTGTGACCTCATCCATTGTTGTAGAGCTACAGAGATAGGTGAGGTCAGGTCAAAGATGATGAGTGAGCTACTTGACAAACTAGTCTTTCCACGACTGAACAAAAAGTTCCTCTTGACTTTGCAGTGCAGGTTGCAGCCTGTGATCATTCATGGTGAACAGTAACATATTCTTGAGTAAATGTTTTGAGTATCTGTACTTTAATTGAGTATTTATATTTTCCGGATAGTTGTGACTTTCACTCCACTACATTTCTTCTTCTTTCGGCTAATTCCCTTCAGGGGTCATCTGTTTCCATCAGCTTCTGTTCTCTGCATCTTCCCCAGTCACTCCATCCACCTGCATGTCCTCTTTACTTTTCACTCTGACTCCACTACATTTCAAAGACAATGCAACGCGTTGCGCGTTGTGATCTTGTAGATTTGCTATTTCCACTATTCTTCGGGAAAATCTTTGAATTGCCTACATTTTTAAACGAAAATGTACTTTGTAATTTGTACTTTTGAATACCTTCATATTGTTTTTTTAAAGCATGTGCTTTTGAATCCTCAAGTATTTAAAAAAAAAAGCATGTATTTTGGAACAATCCATTTAACTCAAGTACAAATTTGACTGAGCAACTTTCACTTCTTTTTGAGTAATATATTTGACCAGGACTATCTGTAAACATTGACTAAAGTACTGGGCTTGAGTACTTTGTCCACCACTGCCTGTGCCCTGTGATCATTTGTCATTGGATTCCTGAGTGTCCACTGACACCTGCTCTTGGCCAGCTGCTGCACACATAATCTTCGCCTTAACCTTCTTGTTGGAAGAGATGATGAAGAAGGGGCTGAGAAACGCGTAGCAAGACGAGAAGAACACTCTCATATCGGCCACCACCGGTGACACCTTGGCCACCGTCAACATGTAAATCCAGACGACGTTGTCGATGCCGAAGAACACGGCGTACAGAACCACCAGGGTGACCACCGTTTTGGCGGCCCGGGTCTCCGCCCCTCCGCCCTGCTGGGGCCGCCGGACGCTCTTCATCTGGACGCTGTGGCGGTGTAGGAGAAGTAGGATGTAACTGCAAAAAGAATGCGGAGCACTCATCATCACAAACAACATTGTTTTACCGGGTGCAGTGCGCGGTAAAAGACGGTTTTGCGGTGCACGACAACGAACGCACTTGTTGTGAGCCTTCCTCAGCGTGTCCTCATGCCAGTGGTGGAAAAAGTACTGACATATATTTACTTAAGTAAAAGTATCAATACCGCAATTTAGAAGTACTCTGTTACAAGTAAAAGGCCTGTGTTCAAAATGTCACTTGAGTAAAAGTACACAAGTATTGGCATAAAATTAGACTTAAAGTACCAAAAGTATAAGTACTAAAATGTTTGAAAATAGCAGATCTACAAGCTCACAAAGCGTCGCCATGTGAGGCGTTGTGAGCTTGTAGATCGTCTATTTTCAAATAGCCTATGTATGTATTAGGGCTAAAGTGGTTAATGTGTGTTTCATAATATAATCATTTATATTTGCAAAGTAAGTTGTAACTAAAGTTTTCAAATAATTGTAGTGGAATAAAAGTATAATATTTGCTTCTGAGATGTAGAGGAGTAAAAGTAAAAGTATTGAACAAATACTCCATTAAAGTAAAAGTACCTCAGTCAGGAATCAGGATTGTACTTAAGTACAGTACGTGAGTAAATGTACTTAGTTACTTTACACCACTGCCTCATGCTGAGGAAGGCTCACACTGAAAAGCGTCCCTTGTTGTGCTGCCTGTGCCAGATAATAAAATCTCCTAAAAAAGGACTTGAAGTGAGCGCTAGTTTCCTTTTAGTTTAGGAGAAGTAGGAGGATATATGTACCCGCTGGAGCCCAGCATCAGGCCCACGAAGGCAAAGTCCCTGACAGAGACCGCCACTCCGTTGATCACATACGAGAGGTGGTCTCTGAAATCCACGTGGCAGAAGCCCAGGTTGAGGGTGAAGGCCGGCACCGTGCCATTCCGCGGGGCGATGGAGAAGAACGGGGCTGCGATGCATATGGCCATGTTCAGGAGCCAGAGCGCCGCGAAGGTGGGCAGGATGAGGGAGGGGAGCACCGCCTTCAGCCTGGACAGACGAGGGCCACCGGCGGGGGCGATGGTCACCGCCTGGAACCAGGGTTGTCATAGTTAAAGCTGTATTATGTCACTTTTTAGTGAATAAATAGTGAATAAAATGTTATTTTGTCCTATCTGTATGGTAGAGTATGTTAATACAATACAACTTAATATACAATTGGGGTGGTTGTATTTGGTCTCCCTGCTCATTAGATCCTAGGAGGCCCTATCTTGCCTTATCCTTATCCCTAAACTTTTTTGCCATATTTTACTATTTTGAAAAACATTTTAAAATAGTTCAATCTGCAAGCTCACAATGTGTCGATGTAGATCGGCCAGTTGAACTATTTTAAAAGGTTTTTCAAAATAGTAAAATATGGCTAATACGTTGGCCCCCCAGGGTGTCTAGGTTTGACATCACCTTTGACACTATCCTGTGTGTGGTTTGACACAACCGTTGACACAATCCTGTTTCTGGTATGACAAAAAATTTGACCTGAAGGTCAAAATTGTATTTCTCCCCTGAGTAAGTAGGCAGGCAGGCTCTATTAGCTCAGCCTCCGTGGTTAAAATGTCAGCACTTGCGCAAGAGACCCGAGTTCAAATCCGGGGTAGAACAGAAGTTACATAGTGCAGCTTTAACTAAAACTAACGAAATAACGAAAACTATAATTGAAATATAATTTTAGTTAACTGAAATAAAAAGCAACAACTAGGCTTCACAAAAAAACGATGACAACTGAAACTGTATTTTGTATTTATAACTAATACTAAAAATCATAGAGAAAAATGTCCTTAGTTTTAGTCTTTGTCAGTATTTCATACATGAACGTAATATTTAGTGTGGATATGAAATATTGTCTTCCAATATTTTTTGATGTGCCAGTTTAAACCCTGTTAAAAACTGTCAAAAATCTATCATTGTCATGATGTAACGCGTTGTGAGCTTGTAGATTGGCTATTTTACATCTTTTCTGCAACACTAAAACTAATACAAACCAAACTAAAACTAAGCCTTTTCCAAAAAATAAAAACTAAACTAAACTATCAAACCTGCTAAAAAAAAACTAAACTGAAAACAAAAAGTCCAAACAAAATAAAAAATTAAGGAAAAATGTAAAACTTTAATAAGCTTGCCTGGAACACACTGAGCATGCAGGTGATGCAGACGGACAAGGCGCGGCCGATGCGATAGGCGTAGATCACCACTTTGCAGCCGGGGTCGTTTAGCAGGTCCCTTAGCCCGAACACGGTCATCGTCTGGGGTACGCAGCGCGTCAGCAGCAGCATCAGGTTGGCGAAGACCAGGTGGCACAAGATCATATCCACAGGGGGGAGCTTGCGTTCACTGTAAACTATGTTGCAGTATGTCAACAGGACCACTGTGTTCCCCAGAGTCCCCAAACCGGTTTGCAAGAGGAAGGAGACCCCTTTGATGGTCACACACAGATCCAGATCCATGACCCCCTAGCCCTGCATGGGTGTTTAGCAAATCAGACACAGAAAATTAAAACTGTTGTGAATACAGCATGTTGGTAAATTGGGATAGCACGTTTGCAAAACCACATTTTTGCAACAGAGGATGCATATTCCAAGTTATTTTATGTAAGCAGTTCTTTGATCCTTGATTACACTAGCAAACATAATGTCAGTTTAACTTCATCAACAGGAAATAGCCTACGTAAGATGGAGTAACAAGCCAAGAATTTAAACATTGTAGAATCTATTTGTAGATAGTAAAACAAACTAGGAGTACTGTATGTAAACAGGACAAGGTGGTTACTAGAAAATGAAATAAAAATACAGAATCGGATACACTAAACATCATCCCAATTGACATGCCAAACTTCTAGAATATCTCAACATCCCCTCTACAAAACCTCTCCGTTAAAATGATGACCCTACCTGAAAATGCAGGTGATAATGAACCGTACAGTGTAAACTGTAATAGTGCATGTAATTTCAATTTATAGTCTCCCATGCCCTAGAGAACATAGGGCAACATTACACAATTCATCCCACTCCTTCCAAAATTAAGGGCATGCAAAGAAGTGAGTCAGATTGTCTCAGAGGGCAACAAAACAAAACAAAAACACAACGAAATTAGAGCCAATGAGAGCTTAAGCTAAAGGACAATAGTTCTGAGTTTAAGATTTGAAATGTCTTGCTTATGTCACATGTTGCATAAGAGAATATTCAAATCGTCATACTGATGTATATTATCTATCTACCACTATCAAAAATAGAGAGGAGTTGATCTGTTATGCCTGTGGGTACATTACATTCCTCCTACCACCTATGGGCACCATTTGTGCCAACATTTCTTCATGGAGATACAATTTCTGTCAAGAGCTCAGTAGCTAACCTTTGATTATTATATCCCATATTGCAGAGGTTTACATCATATTTTACTTTGTAAACACTCTGGAGAGTATCAATCAATCATTATTTATTCTTTTTAAGAATGGCTTTTTTGTTTTTGCAAATGAACTATTATTCCCCACAGTTTCCCCACAGAATATTGTCACAGTTTTTGCATGAACGGTGTGTTGAATTATTCTGAAGATAATAATCATGATTATGACTATCATGTGCTATGTATAAATTGTAATAATAGAATCACGTTTGATTCCTATAACACTAATGTAGATGTTAAGTTTCAAACATTGTATGCACCTATGCAAGTCTCTTTCATTATGAATGGAGCAGCTCCAGGCTATACAGCAATACAGCATCAGAGCTTATATTCTATGCTCTCTGTTTTCCAGATTTGGGAGGGTTATGAATGTTCATACATACTAATTAGGTGGCCCCTGGTCATAAGACTAACGCACTGTATGTCAGTCTTCTATTTGAGCAGTATGTCCTTTTAAGTACTGCAAGTTTGTATTTGAATCCGATTGACAGAAAAACGTAAACTCTCTGAAATAGAATAACATTGTTTTTCTACAGAGAGAATCCACGCCACCTCAGAGGTTACTGTGTGTGGTTATTATTGTTGATGCCCGACTAAACAGGCTGATGATACCATGAATGAGCCACCAAGAGGATTGTTGAATACACAGCTGGATCTTGGCTTAGCTCTCCTATTCGCTTCTATGTCCTTGGAGCTTGTTAAAAGACACAAAGGAACAGGGCAATTAGCTGCAGAACAATGGATGTATGTTGTAATTGATGGCATTGGGAAATCAAGCTGGTGTTCATGTTTCTTTGCTCTGTGCCTGAATGGAGGATATTGGTCTATACTATATCAGCAGTTTTTAATCTTCATATTGGTCTAGCTATGGCCAATGTATTTTAAATACAAGTGATTTTAATGGCTGCAATCATTTGCTCCTTTTAAAGAGGTGCATTGCTACTTTCTGACTAATGAAGTTGCTTAATTTGAGAGGCTTATCTTTGGGAATAAATGCTCCGAGGTTTTGTTAGTATCTCATGTGTTTATTGTATGTTTACATGTTCATCATCAAGCTAATTAAAATGGCAAGTTCATACATGTTCTCCTCATGGGACCCCATCATAATTCACAGAGGGCTCAAGAGGCCTTGTCATTTCCCTCCTAGCATTTATTAATTGTTGAATTCAATGTTTTCTCATAGCTAATTGAACATACTCTAAATTATGTTCAGCTGCAGGATATTGTTGAGGGCAAATCTACTGGGACAGCATATGAAATTGTTTTTCTTTTTGGCTGTATAGGAGAAAAAACAAGTAGCTTTTACTTTCTGACTTGTTATATAAATTATAATCAGTGATTTAACCTCCCAATTTTAAGTGCGCTTTACAACAGATTAAGACGTGTATACAAATAGCAGAAGATATTCTTTTAATAGATGGATTTAGATAGACTGTTTGTCATTCATTATTTTGGTACAGTGTGAAGCACATGATTGACTACAGTCTTTGAATGACTCAATGTCCATGCCAATGAAAACATTCAGAACGTTCAGTTCATCAAGGCAAAGCAAGGCACGTTAATTTGTGTAGAACATTGCAGCAACAACAAGGCAATTCAAGGTGCTTCACACAAAACATTAAGAGCATTGAGACAGTGCAAAATAAACACATTATAAAATGACATTTGAATACAATTAGAAATAAGAATTAAGAGAATAGAAAATAAGAATAAGCTAAAATAAAGCAGATATAGAAATGGGAGAATAAAATGGCAGTGCAGCACAATGAATCTATCCAAACCTTAGTGAAAGGCAGGGACATTGCGGCAGGCATTGATTTGCATTTACTCAGTGCTTGTATTGGACGTCATCTGCATAATTATGATAATATATTTTGTTGTTTTTCATGATCTGAACCAGTGGGAGTATGTAGATGTTAAACTGAAGAGGCCCCAGAATGGAGCCTTGTGGAACTCTGCAGCATGTCTTTTTTGTCCGGTCAGATTTGACGATCCTGTTGATAAAGTAGTCCCTGTCCTGCAAGTAGGATGCAAAACAATATAGTACTGTGCCAGATAGTACCAGCCAGTTTCCCAGCCGGCCTAGTAATATTGTGAGCGAAAATACAGCACTGAGATCCAGTTATATATATTAACTATGGCTGAAATTCTGCGATTGGCTGTGTGGAAGAGATCACTTTTGATGTTTAGTGGCAAGAAGTTGTTCAGTTGTTGAAAACAACTGGTGTCAGCCAACAGCAAGGGTCACTTGAGGCATTCTTCAGTCTATGACGATGAGGGCAATTGTCTTGGTTGTACAGTATAATTAAGTAACCTTAAAGCCATGTGGCTCTTCTGGTTCCTTGGCATGAGGTAGCTTGATGTACAAGTACACACCCTGGACGCGATGCTAGCATGTTGCAGGACTTACCCCCAATCCAGCCCTTGATGCTGAGTGTCAACTAAAGCAGGGAGGCATCGGATGCCATTTTATAGTCTTTGGACCTCCCAGTCTCAGGGCGGACACTCTAACCACAAGGCCCCTTTATCATTTTGGTTGCAAAATCAATCATTTCCCCATCAATTTAATCTACATTGTGACAAGGTACTGCACAATACAATGGTTATACCGTTGATGGGTCACAATACATACACTTGTCTGTATTGGCTAAAACTGATCTTGTAATTGATCCTGAAATTAGATGCAGTGGCAGAGGTCAATATTGAATCAATACTCAATTGTCTGTAATTTGATTGATTTAGAGCGTATTTTTCTAATCTTTTGTTGTTACGTTAAAAAATAAATTTCACCTTTTTCTCATACCTTTTCATTTCATTTAAAATCTATAAGTAGCCTTATCATTATGAATCATCTGTATGGTATTTTTCTCACTACCATCTCCACTGGGGATATTATGTTTCATCATGGCCTAATGAGTATATCATTATCTAATCCCAGGTGTAGGATGCATCATGCTGCATTACATAATAGTCCTTGCATGACAATATCTAAGGTAAGTCCTTAGATGACTTCAATATTATATTTGCTATATTAAATAATCATAAAACTACCGCCATGTCACACTCAATGTAATAAAACAATTTATTCTATCATGAAAAGAATGGAGATGTTCTCAATAGTTTCATTCCATTTTCCTCCACAGGAAGGCACTGTGGGACTAGTATCTCCCAATAGAACAGATAGCAGTCTTAGGTGTGTTGTTTTTTAAATTATTCAAAAAAGATGAAACAGATTTCAGGGATTGTGACTTGATAAAGATGGCGAAACATTAGTATTTTATGAACAGATATACATTGAATATTGTATTGGTGCCGCAGTACAGCTGAGATACAGCTTGCACCTGTATTAAGTGAGGAATGTAATTTCTTTCCCTCAATAGAGGTCCAAAGCCGTTGTTATCCCTTCATTAACAGTTACATTTTCTCTGTCATTGTTGAGCAAGCTGGACCTTTGTGTCTCGCAAATGAATCCCCCCTTTAATTTTCTCCTGTCAATTTGAGATCTGTCAATGCAGTGTGTGTGTGTGTGTGTGTGTGTGTGTGTGTGTGTGTGTGTGTGTGTGTGTGTGTGTGTGTGTGTGTGTGTGTGTGTGTGTGTGTGTGTGTGTGTGTGTGTGTGTGTGTGTGTGTGTGTGTGTGTGTGTGTGTGTGTGTGCGCGCGTGCGCGTGCATTTGGGGGGCCGGGTGTTGTGTGCTGGTGCAGTCATCTGTATTGATCTCAGGTAATTGGACGCGGAGAGAAGGGGAGACTAAAGTCAATGGACCATGTATAACAGATCCAACAACAAGTGGATTGTCTAACAGTATAAGAACACAACAATTTGACTACTCTGAGAAGAGAGGGACCAGCATGTCTATGTGAGAGTTAGTCCAGATCATCTGTACTCACATCTGTCTCTTAACTTTTGATTTATTCTTCAAGACAGAGTAGGCCTGTGTCTGTATTAATGTGTGATTATACGTAATCTGCCTGTCTGAGTTAAACTCTTAAGATCCATCCATACAAACTCTCCCTGCGGGAATGCAATCTGAGGAGCTTCTTCGTGCGATGCTCTATCTGTCCCTCGCGGTGGTAGGAGTCCCAGGGAACTCTGCTGTGATCGTGGCCTTCCTCCTGGCGTTGCACCAGGTGAGCCGACTCCTCCCGGCCGACGCCATCGCGCTGCACCTCGCCTGCGTCAACCTGTTGTTGGTGGGCGTTCGCTGCTTGTCGGAGACCCTGGCCTCCTTCCGCCTGGCCAATGTCTTCGGGGACGCCGGCTGCAAGTCGGTGATGTTTGTCTACCGCACGTCGCGCTCCCTTTCCATCTGGCTCACCTTCGTCCTGAGCGCCTACCAGTGCCTGAGCATCGCCCCTCCAGGATCCCGCTGGGCCTCTGTCCGCGCCCTGGTGCCCCGCTACCTGTGGCTGGTCTTCCTCTTCCTCTGGATCCTCAACATCTGCGCGGACGGCTCCGCTACCATCCTCTTCGCCCGTAGCAGCCACAACGCCTCCAGCCTCGGGATCCACGTCATCAACGTGCAGTTCTGCTACGTGAGCTTCCCGTCCAAGCTCTCCAAGCAAGTCAACGGAGCGTCCCAAGTGGGCAGGGACGCGGTGCCCATGATCCTCATGACCCTGGCCAGTTTCATCCTTCTGGTCTTCCTCTGCAGACACAGTCAGCAGGCGAAGGGGCGCCGGAGCAGCGGTGGAAGCGGCGGGGCAGAGCAACGGGCCGCCAAGACCGTGGTGGCCCTTGTGACTCTTTATGTGGTCCTGTATGGAGTCGATAACGGCCTTTGGCTGTACACGCTTACTGTGACAAAGACCATGAGTTCCTCATTGATCTCGGACCTGCGTATATTTTTCTCCTCGCTCTATGCAGCGCTCAGTCCCATGGTCATCATCGCCTCCAACGGGAAGGTAAATGGCAGGCTGAGGTGTGTAGGAGCCTGTTCAAGATAAAGCAATGGCTATGTCTGCTAGGCCTATATAAGACACATCAAACTATTGCAGCAGCAGAAAGGAATAGGTACAGATAAAGTATGGACACAGCAAAAGATAAAATAGAAGAACATAAGACTCAAAGCATATTATGTAGAACGCTATTCACCATGTCAGATTATTATATACTCTAGGTGAGCCCATGTTCATTAGTAATTCACTATATCAATATTATTGATATATCTATAACGTAAATAGATTTGGTATGGTGACGGTGTTGTTTCAAAGGTATGTCGATGGATATAAATTATATTTGGGTGATAAATACATTAACCACATAAACTCTATAATATACTTAGTTGACCGGGGTCCCCCCCTATCCTCAATATCAGTGATTTTCAACTGCTTTCACACTGGGACACAAATAAAAGTCAAACCCAATATATTAAATAACAGAATATTCTTTATATATTAACATTATTATATAATATATTAATATTCTTAATATTTTTGTCCATGACCATGTCAGAACAACTTGTTACATACTTTGTGTACTTTCTTGTTTATCCTAAATGTAATGTATTATGCTTACGTGTAATAACAATAACAGGTAACAGAGAGAATTTGAAATGTTTATTGTACGCACAGTGATAAATGTTTTGCTGAGACCATGGATCTGTTTTATGATTTAAAATTATTTAATAAAAGAATGAAAAAGATTTGAACAAAATTATGCTGTTCTGTCATAAAAAACAGTATTGCTCAATGCTGCATGAATCTCTGCTGATCTGGCCACATATTGTTTTGTTTGTTCATTCATTAAGCTCCCTCGGTCTTAATTGGGTGGAAGAATTATAACTGGATGAAGGCTCACAGTCGCTGTCAAATGACTTCCAGTCACCTATTTAGTTATAATTAAGGCTTTGAATAGATTCTGGGAAATGTCCCGTGCTAATGAAGCAGGTTAATTGCCCCACAGAGAATTGCGTAGAACCTGATGGGAAAGCTGTTCTTAAGAGAGAATACATAGATCATTTACTTTCTTTTACAAAAAGTTTGTGTAAGCATTTTTGTTGTGGAAGATGCAACAAAACTTCCGTCTGATTCAGTGGACAATGTGACGCTACATCATAATGATGCCATTGTACAATTAGTGAGGAGACTGCACACAGTTAGTCGATATCAGTATCCTACTATAATTCTAGTAACCTCTGTTTGTCTGTCTGTAGTGGTGTCTGTAGTGGTACTGTAGGTGAAGCTACCCGGTTCTCCTCAGTGGCTGGACCAATTGCTCTGATTTTGCACACAGCCATTGACCATTACCATCTGAACACAACTGTGAAGCCCGTTTTTCGATTTCATCAAATCTCAGCTTCTTATTAGTGTTTATGTGTCAAACAATGTCGCCTCCCGGGTTGCCAGATCATGTGCGCATATCCCCCCACGGATGCGTCGACCGGGTATGGTCTAGTTAATTTAACTTAGAGAGTGTAAGAATTGGTCCTGGAAAGGTCCATAATGCAAGTTCAACGGTTTCGTCTCGTTGCAAATGTTTGGTCTGAACTAGGGTTTTAGAACACACCTGGAAAGTTTACAAGTAGCAATGGGGTAATTTGGGGGATCAGTTACATAATCGCCACGCCTTGGCAATTATGTAACTACCTTTAATTTGCCTTGGTGAAGTGAGGATGTATAGCTGTTGGGGAGGGAACCAAAAAGCTAAAATGGCTAACTTGTTATCCGACAACCAGTGTGCATCCACTGTTGTGTACAGTACACTGTTGTACTTGCAGGTGAGCAGGATATGTGATTTGTTTGTGCTTGTGTAGAACCTTTATTTTAACCACTGATGAAGTCAAAGGACATTAAATATAGGATACTACTTTTTCTTTATTGTATCTTTTTTTTTTTTGGGGGGGGGGGGCAGTTGACAGTTATGCAAGAAAAACAAAACACTGACAGTTATGCTAAAATCTTTCAGAAGTTCTCCCTTGATGAAAAATTCCATATTTTCTACTCTTCACACCACTGAAATCTGATAACATGATACAGACTCCGGTGGAATGAAGGACAGAACATACGGATCATTCCATGACACAGTAATAAGGATTCACTGGTTATGGGCGGGGCAAGGATGGCTCCTGTCACTGCATAGGATGATGCGTCATTTGACTTATTCCTGTAGAAAAGATGAGGTAATTAGATTAGTGCAAATGGAACAATTATGTGGAAAAACACAGCAAAGCACAGCAAAGCAAAACAAAGCAAAAAATCCATTTGGGTAAACTTTTGGACTTATACTATACTTTTTTGTATGTCAAATAGCAAAAATATCTGAATCTGAACGCGGCACGTTGTGGACATGTAGATCTGCTGTGTTCGGCAAATGTTCATCTACTTTCACCTATGTTCTCCCAGAATAGGGACGTTAGGGTCCATGTTGTCAAAGTAACACAGGATTTTGCTGTGTGTGTGTGTGTGTGTGTGTGTGTGTGTGTGTGTGTGTGTGTGTGAAGGGTGCGCCTCCCTGTACAAGATGGGACCTGTCTCTGTCTACTTAGTTCCATTCCTCAGGAGTGTTCTGGGCTGCAGTAAATGCTTTGCTGTGGAGAACCAATCCCACACAACCAATCCCATACAGCTCATCATTACTACCTTGCTTTCCTAGCGCCAGCCAAATTCACATCATAATTATACCATTCCATATTTATTCCTGTTTTAGCTTCCCCTGAGACCCCTCAGAACGAAGACAGCATCTAACAAAATGTCAGCGGTAAATTGTTGCCTGTTGAAGCATTATTAATTTCCCAGTTGCCACTTACCTGACTGGCTGCAGAGTGTGACTGCACGATTCCAAATCCTTGTAGCGGATGTTAACTGGAAAAACAACAGAGCATAGCGTTACCCAACATAATATCTGAACAATGTGTAAAAAAAAGAAAATCAACCATAGATTTCAACTACTGTCGAAATCTGACAGTAGTCTACTGTCGAAACCTGTGTAAAACAAACAAGAAAACACACACACACCACAAAACCAACCAAGCTGTCATGTTGTCCACAGTGGCACCGGTTAAATGAAGTGGAACGACTGCAGTAATCCATCCCAGCCGTTTCTGATGTCAGTCTGTTTACCTGCACCAGGTAGAGAGGCATTTTAGCTTCCCATGTCCACCAATGGCGTCGCACCAGCTAAGGTAAGCCTCGCCCCTTTACTGCCCTCAAGTCGGTCTACACCCTAATATAGCCCTCTTGGCCAGGAACTGTATGTCAAGCCAAACCCCACCCCTGCCTAATTCAAAACTTAACATACAGTATTGCTTTTACGTTAGAGTTTGAACCACTGAAGCATCCAGAATCACATGACAGTGATGACAATGAATGAATATTATTATCTTTTTGATATTAGGCTAGGCCCTGAAATAAGTAGTCATTTTTTAAACTTTCGCCCCAGTAGAAGATTGCTTCTTAAGCCTGCTAAAATAGAAAGCAAGAGGTTTTGTTCAGACATGAATACATGACATTTCATTTAAATGTCAGAATTAATGACGCCCCCCCTTTTTCCTTTTGTGTTTGCCTTTAGTTCATATAGGCCAGTTGCCCAGGCATGGCATACATTTGTGCCCTGTTTATGTAAAAACTATTGGAAAACTAAAAAAATCATTCAAATTATAATAATTGTACAGTAAAACCTTATAAGCACAGAACTGTCCATGATGCCAACAGCAGACATCTTCATAATTATTTCACTTTTTATACATTGATAGCTTATTGTGCACATTTGGTGCCCTTCATTGTCGAAAAGTTAAACACATTCTTAGATTACATTAATGCTATGAGCTGCAAGAATAGCTGTCAGGAGAGGAGACGTGATTAATAATACAGCTCTCATTTGATTTTCTGAATCCATAGCTCCAAGTGTGACCCAATGGTCTATATCCACCCTGTTTCACTGATTCCCTTAGACACAGAACATGGCACGCTCATGTTCTAACATGCCTGGAATGCCGCAGTGCCTGACAACAGGGAGCTCGGATGATGAGAGGAAGGATTTCAACAGTTATTCCTTCTTGACAAACATGCTGCTTTTAGATGTGTGCTGTATTTCTGTGAAAAAAAATGTCTGAGCCGCTGTATCTGAGATCCAGAGATACAGTGCATACACATTTGGGGGCACGTTAGGTGATGCTCGCATTGACGTCCTGACAGTCTAGTTATACCCCTGACAGTCTAGTTATACCAGACCCACGGAAAAATGCAGGAGTGACTACATACGAATAGAGAATGTGAGATAGAAAGCATTAAGACAGACATGAATATGGATGTCTGCATGTGTGTGTAGTGGAACTGGATGTACCTATACATACACCTACAGTACATGCATATCTCTATGATTGATGTAAGGGAGATTGTAAAGCAGATTAGAGGCCCTTCCCTATCGAGGCAGTATGGAGACAGACCACACAGTCGGGGGGAGGTGGGGTGTGGGGGGGGGTGGGGGTTGTGCTTAGGCCCCCGGGGCAGTTGGGTTGCGGCTGACTCTAGCCGCGCCACTTGCAGGTAAGATATGTGCTGCTGTGCCTAGACTTGAAAGACCTTCAAGATACACTGCTACCTTTCCAACAGTGTGTTAGAAACAGAAAGGGAGAGGGAAGAACAGAACAATTGTATAGTATACATGTATGTACTGTACTTTAAACCACTAATTGAGAATTCAATATGTTGCAGGCCTCTTGACATGAAATAATCAAAGGTAGGGTTAGGTGGAATCATTATGGATTTTAACAATGATTTTACTCGGGCTGGCAAGATTTTACGTTCTACCCCCCTTAGATCACGTGACGAATCACTGAAATATATGTTCTTCATTCCAAAGGCTTAAGGCAAAACATTCAGTCAATCCAGGAACTGGCACTTCTTTCCCAATTCAAATATAGAGGAATGTCTGTTATGGAAAGGTCACATCTAACCTGCAAATAATTAGAAGAATGAATGCTCTATCATCAGTACATGGATTGCAGTTGGACTGAAAGCAAAATCAACCTTCAAGACTGACACACACCAAGCATCATACTATGTCTTGCATCAGTTACTTTTTAGAAAATGAGGCAGAAGAAGTGAGGGTAGAAATCAGCTAATATTTGAGAGGGGATGATCTTCATTGGCATGTCAGTTTGCAGAGATTTATCCTTTGATGAGCCAATCCACTGTCGTCCCCTAGGGAAGCTGTTTCACACAGCATACAGTGAATACACAAGTATTGGCTCCGAGATTTTAATCTGTCTTAATGATTGTGCTTAAAACAGAGCTGCGCTGAGCAGTAGAGCCAAATTGAACATATGGAATAGACTATTTCTGAACATTCTTACTGCCAACAGTTTTGAAGCCATTTCATTTTGAACAGAGGAACCTCTAATTCCAGCAAAAAGAAATTAACCACATTTGGAAGCACCACTGAATTCAGTGATTGACCAATCAGAATCAAGCATTCAACCAAGCCTTGTAATAATTCTGAATAATGACCGCTGAGCTCAATAACAGGCCGCTGTCTAATCAAAGACTTTGAGCCGTATCCAATATGGTAGTCATGTAAACAAACACACTCATTTGCAGCTAAACATCGCTCTCAAGAATGCTTTTGAAAACATTTGAGGTGAGAAATAGGCAATGCAGTAACCGACAATTTATTCTATTTGATCAAGACTTCCTGTTGTTTTCCGAGGCTGTCGCCTCGTTGCGCTGGACGCACCGTGACCTGGCATAAATCAATGGAATACTTTCATCACCATAAGCAATGAAACCCTGTTTTGTTACTTTTGGGTCAATTTATTCATTTCTTTATTAAGTAGCCGTGTAATAAGCGGGCTTCACGTCGGGATCTAATCATCCTGGCGGGGTTTATTTCTCAGTATTTACTGGCTCTCTGTCAATTATCCCTAGCTTGTTAATACAGATTTGGCTCAACAAATTTGGCTCAGCAAAGGGAATGAACTCGTTCTCATGCTATTCATCAAAAATGTGGAATGCCCTACCAAAAGGAGTAAAGGAGTGTAAAACCCTACTCACTTTCAAAACTGCCCTAAAGATACACCTTCAGGAGACTGCAATTCGAAATGGCCCCTGTCTAAGTCTTAACCTACCCCCCCTAACCCCCCCCCCCCCCCCCCCTTTTCATTTTTTTCCTTTTGTACATTTTTTTCACTCTTCATACCAGTAGTGGCATATAGTAGTGTGTATATCTGTCTGTCTCTTATATGTCATCATGATTTGTGTGCATGGGGATCTCATTTTAAACAAGCTCAGTGCTTAAGTGGATACATTTATGTACACCTCCTGTTTACTAGTGTTCTACAGTAGATGCAGACTTGTGCAACAATTGTTTTAATTTTCTGACATTAGTTTGCATCATTTTGTAAGAAAGTGTTTTCTTTCAAATGACAGAGATCTTAGCCTTGTGCCCCCAAGGGGTCCTTGAAGGAGTTCCCAGCAAAATGAGATGATACCTTAACACAATCAGTTTAACCCTATTTTATACCCTGGCTATTCAAACATAATGTGTTTTTTAATAGCCAAGCTCAATACAATCACGTGTTGTGAGCTTGTAGATCTGCAATCTTTGAAAATGTTGGGAAAATCTTGAAAGAAATGTGACAAATTTGAAAAAAAGAAAAACTAAACTTCTGTTATGGCACAACCTCTTTTCAGACGGGGATCTGCAGTCACATACTGTACATATCAATTTGGGGTCCGCTTGGCATGAAAAAGTTTGAGAACCACTGCATTCTAATGAAGCAGCTGAGATTGTGTCCCATGTCCTCCATATCTCCCCCCTCAATCCACAGAGGTGGAATTTTCCATGCAGGCGGTTCCCTGAGTCTGCAGTGGAATGTCGACAAGATGGAGCATGTCTGCAGACTGCAGAGTACACTCACTGCCTTCACTTGGCATACTGGAGGAGGTAGAATTGAACTTATACACACCCTGTCCAGCTTCTCATGAAAGCGGGGATTCTCCCTCGCAGGGTGGGGGTGGTGGGGGTCAATTAGTCTGGGTGTAACTTCATCCTCTAGTATTGGTTAGTGTTGGTAATGATGCAGCTGATTGCTGTATATAGGATCCTGTAGGGCTGGGTAGGAATTATAGTAATGACCACCACACTTATCTGATCTTCTCTGTTGTAGTGATCAAAGTTAAACCCTAAATCCTTCGTTGACTGGGGTCCCCAAGGGGTCTATACTTGCCGAAAATAGCCAATTTCAAAGCTCACAACGTGTCGCTACACGTCACATTGTGAGCTTGTAGGTCTGCCATTTCCCCCCTCCCATTTCTCCCAATGTTTGCCTATTATGACATGCCTAGAATAGGGTCGCTAAGGGTCATGTGGTTAAACACCTGGAAATGGTGAACAGTAATTACACTGTAGGGTTTGAATATTATTCAGGTTTATTTGGATTGGGTCACTTGAGTTGAGCCACTATGTGTCTCGATTAAACACCCTCAAGACAGTGCTTGTAGACTTCAAGGGAGCCCTGCATTGGACGGTGGAGATATTCAAGTTTGTTGGATGAACCACCTCCAATGGCCCTGAATGGGAGGCCATCGGCTCCACAGTCAAAATACATTTTGACACAAAGGCTCAACAAAGGATGTACTTCTTGTGCCAGCTGAAGAAATTCAGCCTGCCACAGGCTATGATGCTCCAGTTCTACACTGCCATCATAGTCAGTGTTTTGCGAGAGAAACAAGTGGTCAGGTCTACGAAAACAAGCCCAAAAGAAGCGACTAGGCCACATGAGCACACACACACATGCTATTTGAAAATAGCAGATCTACAAGCTCACAACGTGTCGCAATGTCTTGTGGGCTTGCAATTTTCAAAAACATTTTGAATGTAAAAAAAAAGATCTTGTATGGGGGTCCCTGGCACAAAATATTTTCATATGGGGGTCCGTGGAGGAATACATATTAATTTGGGGGTCCTTGACATGAAAATGTTTGAGAACCACTGGTTTAAACAACATTAGGAAACAAGCCCAAATAAGCAACTACACTTTGGAAACAAGCCCAAAAAAACACAACCCGCAACTATCAATATTTACGAGCGACTTTACAGAAAAACAAGCCCAAAGTTGCTTATAATAAGTGGACTTGGCAACAATGACCGCAGGCTATGATGGTCCAGTTCTACACTGGTGGACATGTTAAGAAAACTCAGATTACAAAAAGAAAAAAAGGTTGTTATATGCACTATTAACACCGTAGATTGTTGTGCTTGTGCCCCGGAGCAACGGTGCATGCAGAGCTTGTAAAGTTATACAACATGGGCATGTGCTGACACAGCCACAGTCCCTACGACCCTCTAAATTGGTGAATGAAGAAACAGCGTGCACAATGCAGGAAGAATAGGAAATGAATGTTGACCCCCCCTAAGCCCAAAATGTACATGTA
Organism: Gymnoscopelus microlampas; assembly: GCF_963454915.1. Taxonomy (NCBI): domain Eukaryota; kingdom Metazoa; phylum Chordata; class Actinopteri; order Myctophiformes; family Myctophidae; genus Gymnoscopelus; species Gymnoscopelus microlampas. The sequence goes on from NC_139944.1 coordinate 33,621,151, forward strand.
TGAATATAGGTGTGACATAGGTGTGTACTTTCTCAGGATGCGGAACTCTCCGCAAAAGTGGCAGGCATAGGAAGGAAGTAGTTGAATACAGTTGGAAAGGATTAAATGCTACGATGAAAAATGGATTCTCCATGAGCTTCTCCAGAACAAGTAGAGTCACTTTCCTCCACCCACTCAAACCTGAATAATAGAGCTTCATAAGTCCTCTGGGTATAATAATGTTGCTATACTGGCACAGGCACAGGCACAGGCACAGGCACGCACACACACACACACGCACGCACACACACACACACACACACACACACACACACACACACACACACACACACACACACACACACACACACACACACACACACACACACACACGTAGTAGATTGGATGCACCCACGCACACACACTCATCATGTCATGTCTAAAGTTATAATGAATTGTGTGTATCAAAACCATTCTGAGATATATTTTCTTATTTTTTTTCACTGACATGGATGAAGCCAACATTGTAAGCATGTAGGAACAGGAAGAAAGAGAGCACCACCTGTTGACTCACTGGAATTACAGCAGTTGGGGTGACTTGATCACTCTTTAACTACAAAAGAAACACAACAGTTCTCCTTTGTGCAGTGCTACAGTACTAGAATTTATACTAAAGCCCTTGCAACTTTTCCACCCAGAAACTAGGGAGTGATGAAATAGCATGAGGTTGCTGTGCAGTTGTGTCATCATTATACAACAATACCCCCCACCCACCCCCATTATCACAGCCTGCAAGATCTGACCAGTGTTACGTTGTTATACAACATCAATGCACGGAGTGGAAGATTTGAATACAAGCTTCACAAGATGTAGCATGAAGTGTGTGGCAGAGATGAGACACCCGCTGTGCAAACACGGTACAACTATGGATTAAAGCCACCTTTGCATTTCATTCTGTGGGGAGTTGAAAGAGCCAGCAGGGGGTTGGCCAAACATGAGATAACGCCTTTTAAGGGAGAGACAATCTCTATATTATGGTACACGAAGTAACAGCATGGGTTTTCTTTTACTGAAAAGGCTCCTTCTTGCTGTATAATCCCCACGTCAGACCCCATCCCACCCCAGGGATGATGAATTCATACACATGCTTGTACTGTAGCTCAATGGTGTTCTGAATTGCATTTAAATGTACTTTTTAGCCCTAGTAGGGCTTGGCGATATGACTTCAAATCAATATCACGATTATATAAAACGTTATAGCCTCGATTGCAATTAATGAACGATTATTAAAAAATGTTAATAGTGAAAATAGCAGATCTACAAGCTCACAACACACGATTGTGAGCTTGTAGATCGGATATTTTTGCCATCTTACGCCATCATTGTACAACAAAGGTTAATTGTCGATTTGTTGATTTATATAAGAAATACATATTATACAATACCTGCTTCTCGATTATTCGATTAACCTACATGAGCAAGATTATTGTTTTTATTAAGTGTTGGGTTATTGGTCGAAAATGTCGGTTTCGATATATTTTCTGTTAATTGCCGAGCCTTAGTCTCTATATTATAGCGTATAAAGTACTCCTACTTTCTGTATAATCTCATTCTCCACATCAGACCTCATCCCACCCTGGGGTGATGAATTCATACACATTTTTACAGCTCGTTGGTGTGTTGTATTGCATTTAACCACTTGAAACCCAGCATGCCTATTCTGGGGGGGAACATTTGCCAAAAATAGTCGATCTACAAGCTCAACACTGCGTCGCAATGTGACGTGTTGTGTGCTTGTAGATCGGCCAAGACGTTTGGTGTAGATGGAAAAAAGCTGTCCAAATACAGTTGTAACTCAAGTCCGACAGACACAGCAGACACACTATACCAGGGCTATTCAACTAGATTAGGCAGGGGGCCACAATCATAAAATTACTTGAAGTCAGGGGCCACAAGACCGTGACAACAAAACCATTTAACCGCTTGTTGTGTGCTATAGGTGCGATAGGACACAATAATGGACACATTATGTCCATTATGGTAACTTATTAGGGCATTCATGCATTTTGATATTAAGAAAATGGGAAGTAGATATTTCTGTATGTTCTGTGCACTTGTCCCTGGCATGGAAGCATCTTTGTAAAAAGAGTATGGGGGACCAGGTGAAGTGTTTACTTGTTCGTATGAATGAAAGGATTTTCATTTTGTTTGTTTTGAGCACTCGGGTGATAAGAGCACAAGGTCTTATGATGTATTTGAAGTGGATGAAAATGGCAAAGATGGAAGATGGACAAAATCCACAAAGAAATAGCCATAATAATTGCCGAACTACTTTACTGAAAGTAGTTAGAAGTATAGAAGTAGACAACATTTCCGGCTGTTTTGTTTCTTTGTACTAGGTAAAAAAGGTCTTTATAATTTTAAAGATATTTTTGTGGCAGACAGTAGGCTGACAGGAAATAGGGAGAGACACACAGCAAACGCCGTCGGGATTGGGAGTCGAACCCGCCACTCACTGCAAGACTGGATTACCAGCCTATGTGGTATGTGCCTAGACCGGTAGGCCAGCAGGCACCCCGATACTTTTGATACTTAATACATTTTTTTTTTAACACCAGATGCTTAAGTACATATGAAGTGAGCTACTTTAACAATTTGACCCAAGTGATTTTCTTATGGTTGACTTACACACCAAAGATTACATTTACCCGCATTTGGGTTCCTTGCGTCTTGACTGCAAATGCAGTACTGGAAGGTGTTAATTTGGGACCCTGAGTGAGTCACTAATATTCCTCCATTCTAAATAGTAGCCTGCATTTTCTTCTTAACTGTTAATGGTTGATTAACCATTAACAAGCTTCAGTTAACAGTTAAAAAAACATTCAAAATTGTCATCCTGTACAACCAACCATATAATAAAAAATATGTACATTTAATTTAACATTGGAACATGTAAAAAGAACATGTTCCAGGGGCCACAAGAAAGCTCCGCTGGGGCCGGATTTGGCCCGCGGGCCGTCAGTTGAATATCACTGCACTATACTATGTTATATTTCTACGGTACTGGTACATTAGATTACATTTGTATTCCATTACTATACTATTATGCTATCTTCATATCTTGACCCATCTCAAAAATAGATTGTGACCTGTGCCACAGATTGTTTTCATCCACTCTCTTAATTCAACACGTCATACAATAATGTGCTATCCTGTAACTGTGATCTGCTGTAGCTAACTCCCAGTGTACATCAGCAGCATTGAGAAAGAAAGTTCTTAAATGTAATCATATTTGAGGTGTGTGTGTGTGTGTGTGTGTGTGTGTGTGTGTGTGTGTGTGTGTGTGTGTGTGTGTGTGTGTGTGTGTGTGCGTGTGCGTGTGCGCGCATGTGTGCATGTGCGTGTGCGTGTGCGTAGCTTTTCTCAGTAAGAATAAAAAAGGTTGAGAGCCACTGGGTCAAGTTATACTTGACAGTTAATGTTAACTAAATGAGATTTGGATCAAATGCCACGAGAGCAATTGCTCACAAAAACACATTGAAGACAGACAATAGTAACAGTACGTCTGTAGAGGTAAGTAATGAGGAGATAATCAAGGTCAGTCATACTGTATGTTTTTATAACCACTCTAGGAGTCTCAAGGCATTGAATAATGCATAGACTCATCTCTGGGTAAACCAGGCTAGATTAACATTCACAGCATCAACCCAACAATGTTTTTTTTCTTTTGGATGGTAAAATCTCATGTCACCTTACTGACACAAGCTCATCGCTTGTAGTATTTGCTGGCTGGCAGAGGTCGTCTCTTTCTCCACCTCCCTGTTTGTGACATTATGAGGCAGGGACTGCTGTTTATTAATTTACAGGGGTACAATATTGCACAACTGGAGCAGAGCAGGCTGTAAGCCGTTGCATGTCAGTTGTACCAGTATCGACACAGATGTTACATTTGGCTGAGGAAAGCAATACATAGATGTGTCCATTCCTCCCATGTACCATGGCAATTTCTCTGTGAGCAATGTGTCATCAAAACGGAGTGTAGTGTGACGCACATTTCATTGCACCTGATCAATCCACAGAGACCAAAGTGTGATGACAAAATGTACATATTTGTCAACCATATTTAGTGGGAGCGGGGGCTATAAGAATGGCTATATTGGTCGATCCGTCCGTCCGTCCGTCCGTCCGTCCGTCCGTCCATCCATGTGTCTGTTCACCACTTTATAGTCCTCTTGAAAAGTACTGACTGGATTGCCATAGAATTTTCAATGCACTTTTCTGGACCACATTGATTTTCATACCCTCATGGCCTTTCCTCTAATGCCATCATTAGACCAAAATCCACTTGCACACATTTGACTCCCAAACAAGATATCTTGAAAATACTAGCTGGATTGCCATAGTATTTACTGTGCAGGGACGTGCGCAGATAGACTCTAGGTGGTGCTAGAGCGCCTGCCCTTTGCCCTCTTGACCAGAAATGCCCTTTTGAAAAAAAGTTTCAGTTTACAGCAGGGGTCTTCAACAGGGGGTCCGGGACCCCTAGGGGGTCCTCAGAGTTACTACAGGGGGTCCGCCAAATCTCTATGTGATATGATTTTTCTTTTTACCATAACCACTCGAAACCTAGCATCCCTTTTCTGAGGAGAACTTTAGCCAAAAATAGCAGATCTACAAGCTCACAACGCCTCGCGCTGCGAGGCGTTGTGGGCTTGTAGATCGGCTATTTTTGGCAAAGAGGTATAGGTGTAGAGGGGAAAAAAGAGCAGACCAAGTAAACAAAAAAAAGTATAATTTACTTGAGCACCTGCCCCTCAAAATGTCTGTGCACGCCACTGTTACTGTGCACCTTTTTGCTCCCTAGACAATGGCACCTACTGACTTTGGTGACCCAGTGGCCTTTGCTCTAGCACCACCATTAGGCCAAAAAAGTTTCCTTTTCCACACAAAAATGTATCCTAATGTAAGATTTGACTCCCACACTGGCCCAAGCACATGCAGGCACATCACTTCGCCTCCGGAAATTGTCAGTTTCCTTCTGACTCTCTTTCCCATTCATTTCCCACAGACATGCATTTCATTATAGTCCAGCCATGCACACGTAATTCCCCTTAGTGTCATTTATTGACCAGTCACAGCAGCACAAATACCTGGGAGCTCAGACAGCCCATCTCAACCCCTTGTGAAAAGCCCTGTCATTAGCATCGGAAAACTGCATCAGAGAGAGAGAGAGAGAGAGAGAGATTAAAGGGAGGGAGAGGAGGATGGTAGACGAGAGGAGACGAGAAAACTGGCAATGGCGAAACAGGTACTCTGTCCATCTTAGTCTACCTTAATCTATATCCCGATCAATAATAGCCTACAGCTGTGTTTTCACAGACAATTACACAGAAGTAATCTTTTTTTTCAAATGTTCTCAACTGCGCACATGTATCAGATACATGCACATTAAGGATTTATAGGGGGTTTGCACAAGGTTTATTCATTGTAGACAATATCTGGCAGCAGTACCACCGCAAACAATGGTAAATGGACTGCATTTATATACTGTAGCGCTTTTCTCCAAAGCGAACAATAATAGCTCATCACAAAAAACTGCTTTCCCATTACAAAAAAACACCACCCCTGATTTGTGTGTGTGTGTGTGTGTGTGTGTGTGTGTGTGTGTGTGTGTGTGTGTGTGTGTGTGTGTGTGTGTGTGTGTGTGTGTGTGTGTGTGTGTGTGTGTGTGTGTGTGTGTGTGTGTGTGTGTGTGTGTGTGTGTGTGTGTGTGTGTGTGTGTGTGTGTGTGTGTGAGTATAGCAACATTATTATACCCAGAGGACTTATGTTTTTTTTGTTTGTGTTTTTTCGTGTGTGTTCATGTCCTTGTATTGCTGTAGCCTACTTGTGAGGGCCAAAAGTGTAGTAGAAATCGAGAAATAGAAATTGTGAGAACCATTTTCGTGGTCATTTTCCTGTAAGCTTGTAGATCGACTATTATCAGCTTCAGGGTTAGGTATAAAATTGCGACTGAGTGAGTGTGCGACGTGCGTGCGTGTGTGCGTGTGTGTGTGTGTGTGTGAAGATACAGCAAGTGTGGATGACGGAGGACCGCCTTCACCTTTTGCTTTACCTCAAATCTACGACGCCCTCATGCTCCGTCAAGTTAGCCTCATTAACATTAGAGGTTGTTGTGTACATCACCTCATCACCTCCCCTCAGGACCGGGCCTTTTCATTCTGACCTTGGAAAACATCCAAGCCAGCAGCATGTCCAAGCCTCAGGAGGGTGTAGAGAGATGCTCTGGGTTGTTGGCTGAAGGTCAGCGTAGCCGCGCTGCATGCTGAAGAGCTCCACTGCTTGAAGACACAGGAGGAGCAGGTAGACTTTCCGTCTCTGCTTGCTTGCTTGTCATCAGTGGCGTAAAGTAACTAAGTACATTTACTCAAGTACTACACTTAAGTACAAGTTTGAGGTACTTTCACTTTACTGAAGTATTTCCAATTGTCTATACTTTTACTTCTACTCCACTACATCTCAGGGGCAAATGTTGTACTTTTACTCCACTACAATTATTTGAAAAGTTACTTTGCAGATATAAATTATTACATTGTAAAACATACATTAACCAAAAGCAATGTTTTATACCTAGGCTATTTGAAAATAGCCGATCTACAACCTCACAACGCATCGCGATGCGTTGTGAGCTTGTAGATCTGCTATTTTCAAACATTTTAGTACTTTAAGTACATTTTGATACCAATACTTTTGTACTTTTACTCAAGTCAATTTTGAATTCGGGACTTTTACTTGTAACAGAGTACTTCTATATTGCAGTATTGATACTTTTACTTAAGTAAAACATTTGAGTACTTTTTCCACCACTGCTTGTTGTCATGGACTATCATTTATATCTAGAGGCAATGCTCCTGAGAGGAGCCTGATCCATCACTTTGACAAACTGAGGTTTGCTTATATAGTGTATGATGTGGTGATTTGTTGTGGGCGCCGTCTCTTATTGTAAGCGGTTGCTGTCTTGTCATGTCATATTACCCTTTATATACCTTTATTGTTGTGTTTTTTATTATAAACCAGCTGCCTGCAAAACAAATTTCCCTTGCGGGTGAATACAGATTTGGATTTAAATTGAACCGAAACTTTCCACATGCCGTGCTATTGAACTTGTCTCTAGAGTGAGTTTCTTCCCTGGCTCATAATTAATAGACTGTTTGGAAGACCAGGATTGCTGCTTAAGAAAGGCCATCCAGTCTGTAATGGAACATGACACAGAGCGCTGTTCTTCTGCCCTCGAGTTGCACCATAGAGCTCCGTAACATAAATACCCCAGTATGATGTGCACACATGAAAGTGTATCCTTTAGCTATAATAGACCTCTCCCCGTCCAATAACTTCGTATCATTACTCAGCTCACAAAGCAAATTCACTCCTCAGTAAATATTCAATCATAGGCCTATGTCCAGCTCACTATATGTGTTCCTTTCATCAAACAGCCATAGAAAGTAGAGGAAAAATAGGGGGACATCTATTAATAAGGAAGATTGAGGCTAATGTGGAATGGACCAGAGGGTCTTCTGATTAGTCATCCACTGATCAAGTACACTGAGACGGGAAGAGAGAACTCTTTGATTCGGGGATGTTTGCTCTTCTCTTGCTTCTACTACTGGAAATCAGTAATCATGCGTTGATGTCTGCTCTTGAAGCAAACCAAGATCTCATTCTTTAAGGTCTACATGAATCTTTAAATACAATTCTGATGTGATGTGACTACTCATGTTATATACGGTAGACATACATTTTATAGTATGGTCGAAGGCTGAACCACAAGATTTGTCTGCTATGTCCCCACAGAAGTAGACTATATCAATTACAGCTTTATATATGCCCACTTCACAGGTCAGATTGGGCTAAATGTTCATTAATATTATTACATTACTAGCCATGTCTCAACATTTACACAAAAATATTCTGACTATTTCACCTGCACAACGCTGCACAAAATTGCTGTTTTTTGATAAATCTGTTTGATGACATGTGTCTTCTTCATTACACGTGATGTCGCCATCCGCTTCTTTTACCTGACACTGAGGACTTTCTGCGGGAGTGCGTAACACAAGCAGAAGAACACGTTATTGTTCCCAGGTCCTTGCCCTGCTGAACAGGTGGCCCAACCAACCTGTAGGAGCCACCAGTGCAGAGACGGAAATCACCCTAGTAAAAACTAGAAAAAGTGCTCCTCGGAGCACAGGTCTCCGCCAGGTCAGGTAAGCTATTGCGGCCTCCTGGTGGCGCTATAATAGGCCAACGTGAAAAGGGTGCCATTTCTTCTTAGGCTTTGCACGACAATCGGACACTGCATTCATGATTTGAGGCATTTTGTTAAAAAACATGTGTTTCGCTAAATTAGACCTATTGGTGGCGCTATAACAAGCCAATGTTAAAAGGGTGGCATTTGCTCCTCAACATAGTGTGAATGTGCGTGCAAAGTTTGAGCGCAATTGGACGGTGCGTTCATGATTTGCGGAATTTTGTTCAAAACAAGCCAATAATGCAAACTTTAGATGTCAATCTTTGCCAAACAATATGGAATATGAAAAATCAAACACATCCGTCATGATCACATGACTATAGAGATCATGTGTACCGATTTGCGTGAAATTTGGATAAAATTGGAAGGAGAAGTATAAAATAATGTGTTTTACATAAGTCGGCCTCCTGGTGGCGCTATAGAAGGCAGATGTGAAAAATGCAGGGCAGAGGGTTTTCCTTGACCTCTAGGGAGTGCACATACAAAGTTGTACACAGATCGGTGCAGTTATAGGTAAAAACACAAATCGGCCTGTTATAGCGCCACCATGAGGCTGATTTGAACATTTTCAAATGGTAGTTCTTCCTCGGCCTAATGGGAATGAATGTGCAAAATTTCACGGAAATTGCATGCTGTGTTCATGATTTGAGGCATTTTGTTCAAAACGGAGCACTCCTGCAAACTTTGGAAGACATTTTTAGCCAATCAGGATGGAATATGAGAAATCTGAAAGACCCGTTTCGTTTAATGACTATAGAGATACTGTGTACCGATTTGCGTGATTTTTGGACAAAATCTGTAGGAGTACTGTCAAAAAATATGTTTTGCACAAATCGGACTCCTGGTGGCGCTATAAAAGGCCCATGAGAAAAATTTGGGGCAAAGGTTCTGAATTGGCATCCAGGGAATGTGTGTGCACAGTTTCGCTGCGATCAAGACAACGGTGCCGGAGATTAGCTGGTCACAGACGGACGGACACACACACACACGGACGGACGGACGGACGGGGTGGAAAACATACTCTCTCGCCATGCCTTTCGGCCTAGCGGGGACAATAACAGATCTGCATCTGCTATTTTCACAGCTGATCAGAAAATCTCCTAACTAGTCCAATATTGTCCTGCCATTTGAAGTGTAGTAACATTGCTGTAGTGCCCCATATGTGCAATTTAGGTTTTTTGGTGTGACTGTTCTCATGGCAGACCCCTGAAAAGTGTTTGTGGCCAGTGTGGTGTTGATTGGAGCAACCGTGTGGCCCTTGGAGTGACTATTCTCATGGCAGACCCCTGAACAGTGCTTGTGCCAAGTTTGGTGCGGATCGGAACAACGGTGCGCCTCGCCAAGTCCAATTTGTGATGTCCACCCACTGCCGACCCATTAGGCAATCGTTATATCGGATGTGAAATAGGGCTTAAGTGGTTCGTTCATAATTTCCCCCTTCCTAGAACGTACTGGAGTCTTAAGTACAATATTTGTCTTTGAAATGTAGTGGAGTGAAAGTGAAGTATCCAAAAATACAAATACTCAAGTACAGATACACCAAAAATGTACTTAAGTACAGTACTCAAGTAACTGCACTTCATTATTGTACAGTAGGTGGTGGGCTGGAACTTTACCCCTGCGCCACCTGGATGCCCAGCTATTCTCATTTTTTAAGTAATTTCCACATAATTACATCTTTGTCTAGATATGGATACGTTTGTAAATGATGTCAAGGACTGTAGAAGGCAGACCAATGAGTGGAATCATACTGGACGAATCTGACTCTGTTCTGCGTGACTGTTTCCACACTACAGACACTGGGAAGCAGTGGAGAATACTATTGATGATTACACGGAATTGGTCACTGCATAATTCAGCAAGTGCATCGATGGATTATGAAATGCCAGTGTGAGCTCCGGAATCTCATCGTCACAGCCACAAAGAACAAACTCTGGGCTAAAGTTCAGCAAAAAATATCATGGCTCCAAAGCGGAAGATGTGGACTTGTTTACAATCATAGATTACATGAGCATGATGCTGTTGAGGGGCTTTGATTTATTTGTATTTTATTTAACCTTTATCTAACCGGGCAGACACATTACATACATACTGTACATACGTAATTAGGTTTCGAGAGCCTGTAAGGCTTCGAACCCTATTACATTCCTTGGCTTTCATTAGGTTTCGAGAGCCTGTAAGGCTTCGAACCCTATTACATTCCTTGGCTTTCATTATTATTATTATTCTTCCGCCGGTTTTGCCAGTTCTGGCCTAACCGCCTGGTCACTTCTTATGAAATTCGGCAATATGGTAGAGGGCTATGCCAAACGGCGAAAACCCGAAACTCACAACCATTGGCCAAAGGGTGGCGCTGTAGCACTCAATTGAACATGCCAACTTTGAACAGGTACAGCTCATGCCCTGTTCGACCTACAGCCATGAAACTTCGATACACACATGCGTCTCCTCATGCCTAACAACTTTCGCTGTTTGACTTTTGACCTCTGACCTTTAGATCTCCCACTATTTCGAATTCTATGAAAAGCAGTAAAAAGCAGTAAAAAGCCTACTCCTCCTGGGATTTATGAGCAATCTGTACGAAACTGTATACACATGAACTTTGGACCAATGCCGACAAACGTAACTTAGCGGATTTTCCATAAGTGAAAACGTTAAGCTTTTATAAGCCAATGAAAATTGCAGCTTTTTTTAAATTATTCATCTGCCCCTAACACATACATGCAGACTCACATTTGTTTGACACTTTGCAATATTGTAGAGGGTCCTTCCAAGTATCACTGAAACCAATCTTACTCCAATTGGTCAAAGGGGGGCGCTATAGCAATTTTTTGAAAATGCAAACTTTAAACAGGCAAAAGTCATGCCTCGTTTGGCCGACAGCCGTTAAACCTGCTTACACATGTGCCTTGACTCATGAGGAACACATGTATCACTTTGACCAGTAAGCTCTGCCCTTAGATTGTCTGCAATTTTGAGCAGTTTGAAAAACATTTAAATCCAGGATTTCTGAGCAATTTGCATGAAACTGTGTCAAATACATGTTTGAGGCCCTTTTTCACAGGTTCAGGTGTGTTGGTTCAATAGCTTGATCGCTTAATCATCTGCCTTGAAACCATAGGGTAGCCGGTTCGAATCCCACCTCAGGTAGACTTAATTAGGTTTCGAGAGCCATCAGGCTTCGAAAGCTATTACATCTCTACACTTTCACTATTATTAGGTTTCGAGAGCCTATCAGGCTTCGAACCCTATTACATCTCTACACTTTCATTAGGTTTCGAGAGCCATCAGGCTTCGAAAGCTATTACATCTCTACACTTTCACTATTATTATTATTCTTCCGCCGTTTTTGCCAGTTCTGGCCTAACCGCCTGGTCACTTCTTATGAAATTCGGCAATATGGTAGAGGGCTATGCCAAACGGCGAAAACCCGAAACTCACAACCATTGGCCAAAGGGTGGCGCTGTAGCACTCAATTGAACATGCCAACTTTGAACAGGTACAGCTCATGCCCTGTTCGACCTACAGCCATGAAACTTCGATACACACATGCGTCTCCTCATGCCTAACAACTTTCGCTGTTTGACTTTTGACCTCTGACCTTTAGATCTCCCACCATTTCGAATTCTATGAAAAGCAGTAAAAAGCAGTAAAAAGCCTACTCCTCCTGGGATTTATGAGCAATCTGTACGAAACTGTATACACATGAACTTTGGACCAATGCCGACAAACGTAACTTAGCGGATTTTCCATAAGTGAAAACGTTAAGCTTTTATAAGCCAATGAAAATTGCAGCTTTTTTTAAATTATTCATCTGCCCCTAACACATACATGCAGACTCACATTTGTTTGACACTTTGCAATATTGTAGAGGGTCCTTCCAAGTATCACTGAAACCAATCTTACTCCAATTGGTCAAAGGGGGGCGCTATAGCAATTTTTTGAAAATGCAAACTTTAAACAGGCAAAAGTCATGCCTCGTTTGGCCGACAGCCGTTAAACCTGCTTACACATGTGCCTTGACTCATGAGGAACACATGTATCACTTTGACCAGTAAGCTCTGCCCTTAGATTGTCTGCAATTTTGAGCAGTTTGAAAAACATTTAAATCCAGGATTTCTGAGCAATTTGCATGAAACTGTGTCAAATACATGTTTGAGGCCCTTTTTCACAGGTTCAGGTGTGTTGGTTCAATAGCTTGATCGCTTAATCATCTGCCTTGAAACCATAGGGTAGCCGGTTCGAATCCCACCTCAGGTAGACTTAATTATAATTGCATTGCACACAACATGACTATATCAATGAATACATGTGCAATTGTTAAAGATGACGAGAAATGAATACTTGAAAGTAGTTATTTTCAATGTATGACGTACTTCATTCGCGCTTTTGTTTTGTTTTGTTGGATTCTCCCTTTTCACTGTCTAAGGCTGTGTATTGGATAGCTCCACCAGTAGAGTGTGAGTCTCATGTGCCAAAGGTCCCTGGTTCGAATCCCTCTTATTACAGTTCACATTTAAATTGCATTGTACAAAACATGACCCTGTTAATTCAGACATGTGCAATGTTTAGACAATAACACGAAATGCTTTTGAGAGTAGTTGTTTTTTATGTATGACATACTTTCTTGTGAAAATAGCCGATCTACAATCTCACACCTTTTTAGATAGCAACACGTTGTGAGCTTGTAGATCGACTATTTTCCACTAGTTTCCATTCCGAAATATATTGAGCAGTTTGAAAAACATTTAAACCAAGGATTTCTGAGCAATTTGCGTGAAAGTGTGTCATGTGTGTAAACTCCCTTTTCACTAGTACAGGTCTGTTGGCCCAATGGCTTAATCATCTGCCTTGAAACCACAGGGTTCCTGGTTCGAATCCCACGTCATGTAGAATTCATTATAATTGCATTGCACACAACATGACTGTATCAATGAATACATGTGCAATTGTTAACCAGTAAACTCCGCCCTTAGATTGTCTGCAATTTTGAGCAGTTTGAAAAACATTTAAATCCACTATTTCTGAGCAATTTGCGTGAAAGTGTGTCATGTGTGTGAACTCCCTTTTCATCAGTTCGGGTCTGTTGGCCCAATGGCTTAATCATCTGCCTTGATACCAGAGGGTCGCCGGTTCAAATCTCACCTCATGCAGACCTCAACTCAATTGCATTGCACACAACATGACTGTATCAATGAATGACCAATGCCGACAGACGTGAGCAAGCAGATTTTCCATAAGTGAAAACGTTAAGCTTTTTATAAGCCAATGAAAATTGCAGTTTTATGACAATTATTCATCTGCCCCTAAAACATACATGCAGACTTGCATTTGTTTGACACTTTGCAATATTGTAGAAGGTCATTCCAAGTATCACTGAAACCAATCTTACTCCAATTGGTCAAAGGGGGGCGCTATAGCAATTTTTTGAAAATGCAAACTTTAAACAGGCAAAAGTCATGCCTCGTTTGGCCGACAGCCGTTAAACCTGCTTACACATGTGCCTTGACTCATGAGGAACACATGTATCACTTTGACCAGTAAGCTCTGCCCTTAGATTGTCTGCAATTTTGAGCAGTTTGAAAAACATTTAAATCCAGGATTTCTGAGCAATTTGCGTGAAAGTGTGTCATGTGTTTGAACTCCTTTTTCACTAGTTCAGGTGTGTAGGTTCAATAGCTTGATAGCTTAATCATCTGCCTTGAAACCACAAGGTTGCTGGTTCGAATCCCACCTCAGGTAGACTTCATTATAATTGCATTGCACACAACATGACTGTATCAATGAGGAACATATCTATCACTTTGACCAGTAAGCTCCGCCCTTAGATTGTCTGCAATTTTGAGCAGTTTGAAAAACATTTAAATCCAGCATTTCTGAGCAATTTGCGTGAAAGTGTGTCATGTGTGTGAACTCCTTTTTCATCAGTTCGGGTCTGTTGGCCCAATGGCTTAATCATCTGCCTTGATACCACAGGGTCGCTGGTTCAAATCTCACCTCATGCAGACCTCAACTCAATTGCATTGCACACAACATGACTGTATCAATGCATTTGCAATTGTTAAAGATAACGAGAAATGCATACTTGAAAGTAGTTCTTTTCAATGTATGACGTAATTCATTTGCCCTTTTGTTTTGTGTTGTTGGATTCTCCTTTCTCACTATCTGATGCTGTCGATTCAATAGCTCCACCAGTAGAGTGTGAGAGTGTCAACAGACACCATCAGGGAGGCCATATCTCTAGCTCAATGAGAAGAGAGGCAGCCTGTGAATCCATAGGTCGCTGGTTCGATCCTTGTCCCCAACAATGCGTTGAGGTGATCATCATTTGGAATTCCCCCTATTCCCATGGATTGGATCCACCCCTCTCACTCATCACCAATCACACCTGCCACATGCACAGTACAATTTTTAGGTACTTTTACTTTACTACTCTACTCTACTGCAATTACAGCAGATGACAGCTTTAGTTACTTGTTACTTTGCAGATGTAATTATTAATACAACACCTACAGTAACCACATACAGCCGATCTACAATGTGACTCGTTATGAGCTTGTATGTATATAATAAGCAACCCATGCTGTATGATAACTTACCACATATGAAATCCAATTCTGTCTATCCAATGGCTCAGTCTGTACTGTGGCCATAGCTGAGTGGTTAGTGAGCCCACCTAGGGAGCCAGAGGCCCTGGTTGCCCCAGGTACGATTCCAGGCCAGGCCAGCAAATGTGTCGATGAAATGAAATTTGTCCCTGAGCAAGACTCTTAACCCCTAATTGCTCACAGGCCCTCATTGGAAACAAGACCGCAAGGACTTTCATGAACGGACCTGGAATTATCCTTATCCTTTACACTGTCTACCCACAAGTCTATAGGTCCCTGGTTCAAACCTCAATTTAACCGGTCCAAATATAATTTACTGAACAAAAATCATGACTTTGTTAATTAATGCATGTTCACTTCTTCTCTCTCGCTCTCTCTCTTACT
Organism: Gymnoscopelus microlampas; assembly: GCF_963454915.1. Taxonomy (NCBI): domain Eukaryota; kingdom Metazoa; phylum Chordata; class Actinopteri; order Myctophiformes; family Myctophidae; genus Gymnoscopelus; species Gymnoscopelus microlampas. The sequence goes on from NC_139944.1 coordinate 33,636,430, forward strand.
GCCTCTCTTTCTCACTGCCTCTCTCTCTCTCTCCCTCTCTCTCTCTCTCTCTCTCTCTCTCTTTCTTTTCTCTCTCTCTCTCTCTCTCTCTCTCTCTCTCTCTCTCTCTCTCTCTCTCTCTCACCTTCTCTCTCCCTCTCCCTCTCCCTCTCCCTCTCCCTCTCCCTCTCTCTCTCTCTCTCTCTCTCTCTCTCTCTGTCACTGTCTGTCTGTCTGCCAGTCTGCCACTCTGTCACTGTCTGTCTGTCTGCCAGTCTGCCACTCTGTCACTGTCTGTCTGTCTGTCTGTCTGCCAGTCTGCCAGTCTGCCACTCTGTCACTCTGTCACAGTCTGTCTGTCTGCCAGTCTGCCACTCTGTCACTGTCTGTCTGTCTGCCAGTCTGCCACTCTGTCACTGTCTGTCTGTCTGCCAGTCTGCCACTCTGTCACTGTCTGTCTGTCTGCCAGTCTGCCACAGTCTGTCTGTCTGCCAGTCTGCCACTCTGTCACTGTCTGTCTGTCTGCCAGTGTGCCACTCTGCCACTCTGTCACAGTCTGTCTGTTTGTCTGTCTGCCACTCTGTCACAGTCTGCCAGTCTGCCAGTCTGTCACAGTCTGCCAGTCTGCCACTCTGTCACTGTCTGTCTGTCTGCCAGTCTGCCAGTCTGCCACAGTCTGTCTGTCTGCCTGTCTGCCAGTCTGCCACAGTCTGTCACAGTCTGCCAGTCTGCCATTATTCTCGAAACCGCTCATTGCTGCTTGCAGCTATATTTATTATTATTATTCTTCCGCCGTTTTTGCCAGTTCTGGCCTAACCGCCTGGTCACTTCTTATGAAATTCGGCAATATGGTAGAGGGCTATGCCAAACGGCGAAAACCCGAAACTCACAACCATTGGCCAAAGGGTGGCGCTGTAGCACTCAATTGAAAATGCCAACTTTGAACAGGTACAGCTCATGCCCTGTTCGACCTACAGCCATGAAACTTCGATACACACATGCGTCTCCTCATGCCTAACAACTTTCACTGTTTGACTTTTGACCTCTGACCTTTAGATCTCCCACCATTTCGAATTCTATGAAAAGCAGTAAAAAGCAGTAAAAAGCCTACTCCTCCTGGGATTTATGAGCAATCTGTACGAAACTGTATACACATGAACTTTGGACCAATGCCGACAGACGTAACCAAGCGGATTTTCCATAAGTGAAAACGTTAAGCTTTTATAAGCCAATGAAAATTGCAGCTTTTTTTAAATTATTCATCTGCCCCTAACACATACATGCAGACTCACATTTGTTTGACACTTTGCAATATTGTAGAGGGTCCTTCCAAGTATCACTGAAACCAATCTTACTCCAATTGGTCAAAGGGGGGCGCTATAGCAATTTTTTGAAAATGCAAACTTTAAACAGGCAAAAGTCATGCCTCGTTTGGCCGACAGCCGTTAAACCTGCTTACACATGTGCCTTGACTCATGAGGAACACATGTATCACTTTGACCAGTAAGCTCTGCCCTTAGATTGTCTGCAATTTTGAGCAGTTTGAAAAACATTTAAATCCAGGATTTCTGAGCAATTTGCATGAAACTGTGTCAAATACATGTTTGAGGCCCTTTTTCACAGGTTCAGGTGTGTTGGTTCAATAGCTTGATCGCTTAATCATCTGCCTTGAAACCATAGGGTAGCCGGTTCGAATCCCACCTCAGGTAGACTTAATTATAATTGCATTGCACACAACATGACTATATCAATGAATACATGTGCAATTGTTAAAGATGACGAGAAATGCATACTTGAAAGTAGTTATTTTCAATGTATGACTTACTTCATTCGCGCTTTTGTTTTGTTTTGTTGGATTCTCCCTTTTCACTGTCTAAGGCTGTGTATTGGATAGCTCCACCAGTAGAGTGTGAGTCTCATGTGCCGAAGGTCCCTGGTTCGAATCCCACTTATTACAGTTCACATTTAAATTGCATTGTACAAAACATGACCCTGTTAATTCAGACAAGTGCAATGTTTAGACAATAACACGAAATGCTTTTGAGAGTAGTTTTTTTTTATGTATGACATACTTTCTTGTGAAAATAGCCGATCTACAATCTCACACCTTTTTAGATAGCAACGCGTCGTGAGCTTGTAGATCGACTATTTTCCACTAGTTTCCATTCCGAAATATATTGAGCAGTTTGAAAAACATTTAAACCAAGGATTTCTGAGCAATTTGCGTGAAAGTGTGTCATGTGTGTGAACTCCCTTTTCACTAGTACAGGTCTGTTGGCCCAATGGCTTAATCATCTGCCTTGAAACCACAGGGTTCCTGGTTCGAATCCCACGTCATGTAGAATTCATTATAATTGCATTGCACACAACATGACTGTATCAATGAATGCATGTGCAATTGTTAACCAGTAAACTCCGCCCTTAGATTGTCTGCAATTTTGAGCAGTTTGAAAAACATTTAAATCCAGTATTTCTGAGCAATTTGCGTGAAAGTGTGTCATGTGTGTGAACTCCCTTTTCATCAGTTCGGGTCTGTTGGCCCAATGGCTTAATCATCTGCCTTGATACCAGAGCGTCGCCGGTTCAAATCTCACCTCATGCAGACCTCAACTCAATTGCATTGCACACAACATGACTGTATCAATGAATAAACATGCAATTGTTAAATGAAACGCTTATTGAGAGTAATTGTTTTCAATGTATGATGTACTTCATTCCCTCTTTTGTTTTGTTTTGTTTTGTTGGATTCTCCCTTCTCACTGACCAAGGCTGTGGATTGAATAGCTTGATCAATACAGTGTTAGTCTCATGTGCCAAAGGTCCACGGCTCAAACCCCACTTGTCACAGTTTACATTTAAATTGCATTATGCAAAACATGACCCTGTTAATTCAGACATGTGCACTTTGCTCTCTCTCTCTCTCTCTCTCTCTCTCTCTCTCTCTCTCTCTCTCTCTCTCTCTCTCTCTCTCTCTCTCTCACTCTGTCACAGTCTGTCTGTCTGCCTGTCTGCCACTCTGTCACTGTCTGTCTGTCTGCCAGTCTGCCACTCTGTCACTGTCTGTCTGCCAGTCTGCCAGTCTGCCACTCTGTCACTCTGTCACTCTGTCACAGTCTGTCTGTCTGCCTGTCTGCCACTCTGTCACTGTCTGTCTGTCTGCCAGTCTGCCACTCTGTCACTGTCTGTCTGTCTGTCTGCCAGTCTGCCACTCTGTCACAGTCTGTCTGTCTGTCTGTCTGCCAGTCTGCCACTCTGTCACTGTCTGTCTGTCTGCCAGTCTGCCAGTCTGCCACAGTCTGTCTGTCTGCCAGTCTGCCACTCTGTCACTGTCTGTCTGTCTGCCAGTCTGCCACTCTGCCACTCTGTCACAGTCTGTCTGTTTGTCTGTCTGCCACTCTGTCACAGTCTGCCAGTCTGTCACAGTCTGCCAGTCTGCCACTCTGTCACTGTCTGTCTGTCTGTCTGCCAGTCTGCCAGTCTGCCACAGTCTGTCTGTCTGCCAGTCTGCCAGTCTGCCACAGTCTGTCTGTCTGCCAGTCTGCCACTCTGTCACAGTCTGCCAGTCTGCCACTCTGTCAAAGTCTGCCAGTCTGCCAGTCTGCCAGTCTGCCACTCTGTGAAAGTCTGCCAGTCTGCCAGTCTGCCACTCTTGTCACAGTCTGCCAGTCTGCCATTATTCTCGAAACCGCTAATTGCTGCTTGCAGCTATATTACTACAGTTATGATTGCAAGCGGAAGACGCTGCATTTCAAGCTGTTACTGCGCCGACGTGTCGATCCCCATGTCTGTCTGTCTGTCTGTCTGTCTGTCTGTCTGTCTGTCTGTCTGTCTGTCTGTCTGTCTGTCTGTCTGTCTGTGCTATGACAACGCGTATGGGTATTGCAAAAAAAATAAAAGGGCATGCGTTTCCAATGGGCATCGTTCCCAACGGACATCGCTCCCAAAGGGCATCGGCCTAGTTATGCTTCATTTATGCTTTGTCGTACGATTAATGATGGTATTATGCACAGAAAGTACCAGATCTACAAGAGCTGAGCTCTTAGAGTGAGCTTGTAGTTCTACTAATTTCGGCATACGATGCCGTCGTACGAGAAAGTCATTCAAGCTTTACGAATTGCACCAGCACATCAAAATGGCTCCTGCCAAATATGAATGCATGTACCCAGGTCCGTCTGTAATATGTCGTGTTCGCAATATTTTATATATGTCGGTCAGTGTTGTCCCTTCCCAAAAGAAAAAAATGCCAACCCATGCTGTTCTCTGCTACAGTGCATTATGAAAGGTTGCAAATGGCCTAATTTGCAGCTTTGACAGCACTAGCCTCAGCAGTGGGAGGGGTAGTAATAGGTTTTGAGGTGCCGCTTCAGTGACTGCCGTGATGGGAAAACTGTGGGTGAAAGTAGGCATAGGTCAGGCGTCTCTGGAAAGTCTGACAAATTAAAAACAGAGAACCTTTGACATTTATCATGCTAGAAAGCTGCAAAGGTCATTGACTGTAGCTACTTGCTGCTTTCAATTTCTTTTCCCCATTGCCCCTGGACCTGTTTTGGCCCGGCTCGCAGCCTGCTGCAGCTGTAGCACGGGGGAATTAGGAGTTCCGATCTATTATTTTGCAGGAGACGCTATAGGCTATAGTTAACCGATTTTGGTCTTTTAGTTGACAAAATGTTATGTTTTTTTCATTCCACAGAACAGTCAGTAGACCATTTACTTTTCAAAGTTGCTTAGAGTTCTATTAATGCTAATAGAATTACACATTTTAAAACATATTCTTTATTTAGTTTGGATTTAGAAGGACTGACATGTTGTGGTTGGGAGTTGGGACACACCAGGAAGATAGTGATATTATTTAGTGCATTATCAAAAAATAGAAAGCTTACCAGAGCTTCCGTAGCTTCCCCGCCTTTTTTTAAACCAGGAAGTGAGACAGGGGACCTTAGGATATAGCTAAACCTGTTTATGCCTGATTAGATTACGTTTTTGTAGGAATTGTTGACAACGATCTTTGGACACAACTTTAAAGGGCAAAAACTTTTACAAAGATGATATTAATAGTACATTCTTTTACACTATGTTATCAATACACATGGTTAGTTTTTTTAATACTCTTAACAAAACAATAAAAAGGGTGTTTTCTGTCAGAGTGCAAGTTTGGATGTAAAAAAAAGGAAACCAGACCAAAACATTGTATAAATTGTATGTAATTCATATATATAAATCCTTTAAGAATATATTTCCACCCAACTTTTTTTTTTAATTAGTGTGTTAATAAATAATAATTTGAAATGTTTTGGTAGGACATAATTTTGTCCCAATTCTCAAGAATGGGTGTATAATTACACAAGGATGGTGGGAGTAGACTGATGTGAAATGACAAACGAATGACAAATGAAACTCTGGCACAGTAATAATGCAGAGAAAAGTGATTTGTAATATCCCTCCCATACAAAAGTCTTGTAACATCACTGGGCCATGACTGTCTCATTAAAAATGTTATACAATTCCCATTATTCATAATTTAATGTGCATTTTCAGTTAATCTCTGCAAAACTATCTTATGACAAACCAATTTATGACAGTCATTGGCGAAATCACTTGAAACGGAACTGAATTGCAATTGTCTGCTGCTGTTGTCTTCTACACCAAATCTCTCTGCCAGAAATAGGCGATCCACAAGCTCACAAAGTGTTGCGTTGTGACGCGTTGTGAGCTTGTAGATCACCTATTTCTGGTAAATGTTCCCCTCAGAATTGGGGGCGTTGGGGTTCAAGTGGTTAACCTCTGATGGGGCCTTTGGCACATCCTAGAGTAAAAAGAGGATTAGCTGACTCAAGAAAGCCATTGTAGTAGAAAAGCCGCATCAGGGGATGATCATTATTTAAGTGAGGAATACCAATGAGGTCTCATTCAAGATAGGCTGCAGGAAATCAAAAGCTTGAAATCCTGTGACTAAGACGAGTAATCCGGTGTTAATTACAGAAATGGGGCATATGATCAAACGGAGCGCATTGTGATCGCTCACTGTGAAATACTTATGTAGCTATTTCCGCATATCAAAAAAGCAGGAATCCATTAGCTATTTGTCTCAAACTGTAGGTAGACTTAATAATACATTTGCTAACATCAGAGTACACAATTAGCATAGTAGAGAACATCCTAAAAGAGACGTGGCTTTGGATTTGTACAATAACAACTATAACAGCAACAACAAATGCTCAACAGAGACGGTTCTGTAGCTTACAGGGATCACCACAGTTCACTACTGTGTAATCTGTTTTGTTGTTCTTAAGGGAAAGAGAGAAGCATGTCTAATAAAATAAAACTTCACACTGAGGATTGGCTAATTTGCGCTGTGGCCAACAGTGGCGTCAGTTCAGCAAAAGCTAAGGTATGGCAAGGTTAGGATTGCCAACTCCCAGAGATTGAAATAAGGGACACCTATCCTGGATGCACGGCAAAGCCGTGCGGGCGAAAAAAAATTGTGGGTCAAACCCCCCAAAACCCCCCAAATGCATAGAAAACTATGCATTATACCTATAACACAATACAAACACAATGGTCTTACACCTGCATTAGGCTACTATTTTTTTTTTTGGAGCCAATGGCACCTGCCCTACCTTGCCATACCCAATTGACGCCCCTGGTGGCCAATAACATATAGTCAAACTAGAACGGTGCGCTCAGTAGAGTGCAAATCGGCAGGACCCATGCCCAAATAATAAGCGATATGTATACATTGCCTCTATTGTCTATCCCCCTCTGTCATACACATTAATTGTGTGTCCCTCTCTCCCTCTCTCAATAGGTCAATAGTTCTGGTCCATAGCCTGGTGGGACACTTATCCCATAGCTTGGAGGGACGACTCCGGCTTATTATAAAACAATTTCATAAATGATTTACTTGTCATTGCCCAATTTGAAAAATATTTGAGACATGATGTCCTTGGCCTACTGCTGAAATATAAAACTGTGCCTAGTTGTATGTAAAATTAGCTGTGGACAGACACACAGCCACACACAGCCAGACAGACAGACACAGGGCAGAACTATCTCCTGGCAGAGATAATTATGTCATGTCCTTCAGCAAAAAATATTCAGCCTGTAAGGAAAAAGGAAAAGTTAAAGGTCCCAATCATAACAAAAAATCAACTCAAATCAATGAATTGAAATGAGAGTTAGAGGGGAAGGAATAAGGTGGCAGAGAGAAAGTGACATAGAAAGGGAGTGATCAAGAGAGACTGAAATATAGAGGCAAGATATCTTGTTATGGAGTCTTAAAAATTGTCGTTTAGTTTGAAAATATGTCTCTGGACAAAATAATCTTTGCATCAATCAAATCAATCATGCAACACCCCCGCCCCCCCCCCCCCCCCCCCCTCGCCCACCACTCATGTCTCCCCAAAGCGTTTTTTTATAAATTGACAGCTGCGGCATGGGCAAGGAAAGGAACACAATATGTGTTCCTTTCCATCACATCTTCCCTCCCGTATATCTGACGGCCTCCAGTCGGCGGTCCATGAACCCCGGCTCGTCTTGAAAGACGGATGAGAGGAAATGATTCATTTATTAGACAAGGCCCAGGATGCAATCCCAGGTGACCCGCTGATCAGATGAGGTTGATGCGGCAGAGGCTCGGCAGCCGTGGTTGATGCCCCGGTGTATTTGTGTTCTTTCTATATGCCGCGGCATGCAGGTCATCAGCTGCCCCTCCGCCTCTGCCTGGCGGCATGCAGAATAAGCCCGTCATGCCATCTAATCCAAAACGTCAATCCGGACAAGGCACGGCTAGGTTGATAGACTGGTGTGAGGGCTATGAGATGTAATTATTTTCCTCTATGAGGAAATATGGTATCTGGCCTCAGGTGTGCTTAGTTCCCCTGTATGCATTCTCAGTGCCAATGAGTTTGTTGGGGCAGACATATATTATCAGAACATATATTTCTATGGACTCGACACACACACACACACACACACACACACACACACACACACACACACACACACACACACACACACACACACACACACACACACACACACATCCCCCACACACATCCCCCACGCACACACACACACACACACACACACACACACACACACACACACACACACACACACACACACACACACACACACAAACACACAAACACACACACACACACACACACACACACACACACACACACACACACACACACACACACACACACACACACACATATCATGGCATCATGTTGTCATCACTATAGGTCAGACATGACGTTACAATCATTCCAGCTCCATTTTCAATGAGATCCTGCACGTAATTTTGAACAGATTTATGTCATTCAATGCTCTGTGTAAACTGTATTTAGAATGAATTCAGTTGGGATGTCCCGATCAAATCACCCAGAACATGTCATTTTCAAATACAGAATGCTTGACTGTACATGTATGTGATTTCAAGACGCCACTGTATTATGCTCTATTAGTTTTGGTTGGCAAGCGGCATCATGGGATGCATATACTGTACCATAGCCTGGAGGGACGATCGCTCTGAAAATATAAATTCAAAAGATTACATAGTTATTGTTAACCGATTTGAAGAATCTAGGTCCTTGGGCTGCTGTCAGTGGGCACAAGAATATGATGCTGATCGGCCTAGTAGACAGATTCTAACACGTACTGCACACACTCATGAACACATGCGTGCAAACGCACGCACGCGTGCACGCACGCACGCACGCACGGGTTAAACATGGTATATGGAGGAGATAATGATTGGTTAAGGATTTACTGTCCTTTAATAATGAATGCCTGATGAAACCCATTGAAACTTTAAATTAACTACTTTATTTCACAATCCCAATCTTTCAACATCATGTCTTCTTCAGGGGTGAACTGTGAGCTATCTCTGTGAATAAACTCACATATTATAGTCTGGACACTCGTAAGCTGACTTCATGTTCTAGATAGAAAAAAAAAGATTTAATTGGTCTTCAATATGAATATTGAATACATTTTTCTTGTAGATTTTACAACATATTAACCATATTAATTTGAGCATGTTTTTGATGGATTAAAGTCGGATATTACCTTGTCCATCTCATCTTAAAAGTTATTTCAATTGTCTACTTGTGCTCTCCTCTTTAGTAGTGTACTCTCCACTGTACTGGACCTGGGCTTGGGGTTATAGACACTCCCCTGCTGCCCTGCATAGTGAGAAAGAGCTGGCTCAACGGGGCAGTTATAAACTACTTTGATTTAAACGCATAGTGAGCAGACATAGGCTAGGCTATTTAGACCAATAGAATTCTGTGTTGTTAAGTTGTTAGTCAATAAAGCACACACGCTTTAACCACTTGAACCCCAGCGTCCATATTCTGGGGGGAACAGTGGCCAGAAATTGCACATGGGCATTGACCATTGGCATATGCAGGGGCTGACAAATGTGATTTTATCTTAAGCTCTTCATTTTTGCCAGCAATTGTCACGGGTTATGAGATCTGTAGTCACGGTTGCGATCCCAAAACTGCATGTAGGCCAGCAGAGGCTCAGTATCGTGGTAATACATTGTGAACTGGCTAAACACATGTACTAACACACAGCCTAAAGGACTTTGCATCCAAAAATAAACAAATCGTCCTGGCGTTTCTGTCAGGGGGGTGGCTCTGCATCGTTTATGATATTCATTCATATTTGTAACAGCCTGTTTCTGGAGAAAATTGAATTAATTCTGCCTTAAAAGTCTTAAAAACTACACTTCCGGGTCTGAAATCACTGTCCCTACAGCAGCCGTGTTCATGGGAAATGTAGTCATTGGGTTGTTTGACTTGTTTCTAGCGTTTATTGTGTTACTCTTTGGGTAAATGTATACATTTCCACCTTCAGTCGATGCTTCATAACCATATGACTAAAATTGCCTGGATGATTTGTTTATTTTTCGAACACAGTTCTTATATGAGGTGATCTAAGATTCCCTTATGGAGATTTCAACACAAAATATAACGCTGCGATCCAGGGGGAAAGCGCCCTCTAGCGGCAGTGACATCAGGACTCTATAGCAGATACTTGTTGACCTCAGTGTGTGTATAGTGTGTTTGTGTGTGTGTGTGTGTGTGTGTGTGTGTGTGTGTGTGTGTGTGTGTGTGTGTGTGTGTGTGTGTGTGTGTGTGTGTGTGTGTGTGTGTGTGTGTGTGTGTGTGTGTGTGTGTGTGTGTGTGTGTGTGTATGACCACTAAAAACCATTGCAGATTAACATTTAAAATGTGCAGCAATTAATTCACATTATAGACACTATCACTCACTATCCCTCTAACAAATTGCCCACAAATCTGCCTATAACACCCAGCCAAATACAGCCAAGGTTTTGACCCAGTCTTGTTTTATACCATCATAAATAAACTTTCACTCATTCTTGGCTCATAGGACAGCCTTAGCTGTGGTCTACAGTGCTAGAGGAGAACTCCTTCTAACGCTATGGACCAGAGCTATTTCTGTTATATTGTTCACAATCTTTGGGAATGTTAAATTGATGTGCAAAATACAATTTGTTTGTCTAGAGACAAGATGAATAAGCTGATTACTCGCATAGTAATATAAGTGCTCAAATAAACATCCATCCTCATTTCATGTCTTTTTTTAGTGCATGAAGTTATGATCTGTGCTTACTAGATAACAATTCTGTAATTACCAAAACACCCATGGGTTTGCTTACTGTAATGTAGTTTCTTAACAGCAAATATAGATTTAAGATCAGCCAAACTGTGAAAACATCAGTATAGGCCTACTTCTTCCATCAATCTATGAATAAATGGTCTCATGTAGATTCTGGGGGGACAAAATGCTCAGGCTAGTTATTCTGGTTGTTAGGTGAATCCTAATGTGACAATGAGGAATGAGACCATAACATGAACATATAAAATATTCAGGACTGATGATACTCCCTCTCACTCTTACGCCCGATTCATACTTTATCGCACGACGGTGTCACGCGTAGAAATTAGCCGACCTACAAGCTCACAGCACGTGGTGGATGCGACGCGCTGTAAGCTTGTAGGTCTGCTATTCTCAGCGCACACGACACCGTCGTGCGACGGACCCTAAATTAGGCTTTCTCCCCCTTTGTATTTGCTCATCCACCGTACTTGTAGCCATCACACATGGGCCTCTATTCTGAGCACACATCTAACATCCTTCCATGAGTATTGGTGAAAGAATCTAATAAAAAAGGCTGCAAGGTGAGAGTCATCCACAAGAAATCCAATCAGCGCTGCACATTGCGGAGAAGCTGTAGCATTGTGTGGTGTACAGAGTGAACCAAGCTAATCAGAGGTCATTTTCAGAGGCCAATTTCAGATTTATGATTGCTCAAGGTCTGTGTTGCAGTTCTTTCAAGTCACAGCCAATCAAAATCCTCCTCCTCAACATTTGTGCTGAGTTTGAAATAGGCTACTTGGGTACATCTGCAGTAAGGCAATTTTAAGTGTCTCGCAGAGAGGCGATGGTTGTTAAATGACACTTAATAGGAATCCGCTAGAATCCTTCCTGGAGTTGCACCTCTGTGTTTCTCTGACCATAGCATTGTCCTGTAGTGTACCCAATTCCATATTTTACCACATTAATTTGCGACCCCAGGGCAGACGCCTGACTATTCCTGTTGAATATTTACACAAGCCCATATCTCATGCTAACGACAAAAAAATACCAATTTATTTGGCATACAAATTTGCTTTTATCCGATAAAGCTAGATGCAAATTAATTCCAGTAAAGAAGGTCAAACGTATTCAACATTTTCCACAAGACCTCTTTGAATAGGGTTTGATGTTGGTCTAAACATCGATGTCTGCGTGCCTCTTAAAATATTTTACACTCTGACCTGAGTGCTGGTGCATAATATATGCCCATAAGCTTTCTTGCCTAGTTTATAATAAGCCCTTGGGAATTTAATGCATATAAAAACAAGACGGAGTCTAATAACAGTGTGAGTTGCATGTGGATGTTGGACATCATGTAGCTGACCTCATGTTGATGATGTGCTTGCCCAAATATGGAGCGATGGTTCTGAGATTATTCAGCAAATGTGAAAAGAAAATATATAATATATTATGTGAAAATGGTTTCTTGTGCACGACAAGAAATTTGGCACTGTTCCATCCAGTGGTTCGCGAGATTAGTCGCGTAGATACAGACACACAGACCCTCTTCTAGATCAGTGGTTCTCAAGCTTTTCAGGCCGCGACCCCCCAAAATAATAATATTTGAACTGGGGACCCCCCACCCTGATAAGCACTTGGAATTGTAGGACGTGAGGCATTACATTTAGTTAGACTCGGTTCCACAGATAAATATTGTGAAAATAGCCGATCTACAAGCTTGTAGATCGGCTATTTTCACAATTGTTACCTATTTCTTATATTATTTGACAATTCGGCCAAGGTTTGACCAGTTTTTATAGTATAGTTTGTTGATTACTTTTGATGCAGCAATGGTCATTTCTTTCCTCCTTTTTTTTTAAAGTGTTAAAACGGTCTTAAAAGTGCTTAAATTGTCACTTAACTGTCATCTGGGGACCCCCCCCAGAATCATGTGGAGACCCCCCTGGGGGTCCCGACCCACATGTTGAGAACCACTGTTCTTGATGGCTCGGCCCATAGAAGCTACAACGTAATGGAAAAATAAACTTTCATACTGGACAGGCGCTCTCCCTGGCCGGTACAACTCATGAAGCCACGGGAATCAAATGTGTGCAGTGGGCAGGTCACCAGAGCCATTTGGCTCATGAATGCTTCCTGCTCCATAGGATGCTGGGAAACGCTGACTTGGCTGATTAGTTTCTGTCCACCTGTTCGCCATGGGAATGACCTCTAGGAACAGGTAGGTGACGCAGCAGGACCAGTCATGGCTTGGGCCCAGCATGGAGATGCTGTGTACTGCATGCATGGTAGAGGCATGAAGAGATGAAAGGAGAGATGAGATGAGTTGATGATGCAGAAGTGGACAACAGAAAGCAAAGATGGACCTAAAATGTCTTGGAAGCATAGAGGTACAACCGATTGATTTCTGTGCTGTAGTTTCTGCAATTTGGAATTATATAGCTGAACATTTCTATTAAAGTTTGTGTAAACATGAAAAACTTGAGTACATTTATTTGACTGAATGCGTTGTGAAAACTCAAGGCCACACTGAATGCCATGTTAACCATATATCATTTTAATCACAACCTATGAAGTGCACAGTAGATTTATAGTGTTGCTTTAGTCACACCACAGGCATCATTACAATATTGTGAAAGTGTTGTGGTGGGTGTTTTTTTCTTGTGCCCAGCTATTCCAAACCTTTACGACTTTGAATTACAGCATTGCAGGCAGTGGCGATAAACGGGAGGACATTGATGCAATAACTCTGACCATTCATAAACACTTAACACAGAATGCCTCTGCTGTTTTATGATACCCCTCTAGATCTTTGTGTTTTTTTATGCTAGCCACAAAATGTCAGCAAATGCCAGCTGTTGGAAATGCATGACTGATGGGTGAGCTGTGTGTTTCACAGCCCAATCACACACAATTGGCTCTCCCTCTCTATTTCCCCATCTCTCAAAGGGTCATGGCACCCTGGAAACATCTTCAGAGCCAATTGAGGGTAATAACATGAAGATAAACATTGTGCTTCCATCTGAGAGGGTAATGAGAACTTAATTTCACACTGTTGTCAGCAAAGCTGAGATCATTTCACTTTAAAGTCAATCTGTTCAGAGTGGGGATTTAGTTTACGTTTAATTCTTTAATATATGCAATAAAAAAGAATATGTCTGTCCGTCTGTCCGTGTGTGTGTGTCCGTCTGTCCGTCAGTCCGTGTGTGTGTGTGTGTGTGTGTGTGTGTGTGTGTGTGTGTGTGTGTGTGTGTGTGTGTGTGTGTGTGTGTGTGTGTGTGTGTGTGTGTGTGTGTGTGTGTGTGTGTGTGTGTGTGTGTGTGAATTGAATTGAATTGTGCGTGGGCGTGGTGTGGTGTGTGTGTGTGTGTGTGTGTGTGTGTGTGTGTGTGTGTGTGTGTGTGTGTGTGTGTGTGTGTGTGTGTGTGTGTGTGTGTGCGTGCACACACAAGTGTGTGCATGTGTGTTATAATATATGCAGACTCTCGTTTTTTCTTTTTGAATCTTATGCTCTCTACTTCAACATGTGAGCACATGATGAACTTGCCTTGGCGTCAAGCTCTGCAATTTGAGAACACTACTTTTTCTAACTCATAATTAGAGTGTTATTCATCGAGTTGCTGCAAGACCAACTATGTTTTCCTCCACAATAGGCTGAATTATCTAATCGACACCTGCTGTCTAGCCTCCACTGCTCATAAAGTGCTTCCGGACATTGTGTGGCATTGAGTGAGCAATTTGGGATAACAAACATTTTTTACAGTGTGGCACAGAAGGGGGCCATCTTGTGTGTGTGTGTGTGTGTGTGTGTGTGTGTGTGTGTGTGTGTGTGTGTGTGTGTGTGTGTGTGTGTGTGTGTGTGTGTGTGTGTGTGTGTGAGAGAGTGAGAGAGTGAGAGTGAGTGAGTGAGTGTGTGTGTGAGTGAGTGAGTGAGTGAGTGAGTGAGTGAGTGAGTGAGTGAGTGAGTGAGTGAGTGAGTGAGTGAGTGAGTGAGTGAGTGAGTGAGTGAGTGAGTGAGTGAGTGAGTGAGTGAGTGAGTGTGTGTGTGTGTGTGTGTGTGTGTGTGTGTGTGTGTGTGTGTGTGTGTGTGTGTGTGTGTGTGTGTGTGTGTGTGTGTGTGTGTGTGTGTGTGTGTGTGTGTGTGCGCGCGTGCGTGCGTGTTTGTGTGTATTACAAAGGTTAAAGGTTGGCTTTTTAACCTTTGTGATAGGCATACGTACTTCGACTTTACGTCCTCTCCTCCTGTCCTTTTTTGAGTGCTCGATCTTTTCTCCTTTTTCAGTCATGGTTCCCATTGATCCTAGTAGCACCATCAGTCTACTTTTTTATCTCCATTAAGCACCTGGTTGGTTTTTGTGTTTTTCTCTGCTAATATGAAAAGCTACGCCTGTGGATAGGATATCATATATCAATTTACAGATATTGACCCTTTAAGCAATTTGATATAGGTACGGTTTTGCCCACTCAAATGGCACCGATATCTTGTCTGGCCCATCTACTATAATGTCTGCAAAAGGGTAACAGGAAGAGTGAAACAAAACAAATGTATTTCAAATCAGTCAAAATAGACATTCAAAAGACATAAGTTACAGTGTCACCATCCAATCAATGATATTTAAAGTTAATTCATACAGCGTGGGTCCCATGTGGATCTCAGACTTCATGTCGCCAGTCTGTGATGTCAGTCATGTATGTATGATGGACAGTATTTATCACGTATCAATCAATGTATATACTTCCTTGTCCTACTGGCAGCGTGCACAAGAAAGTTGGCGCTGATTGGTCCAGCGGTTTGCGAGATTAGACTCAGACAAATAAACACAGACACAGCAGACCCACTTCTAGACAGCTTGCCTTCTACAGAGCCACGTCGTAAAAACAAACCTTTGCAGTATTAATAATGAACACAGAAATCATTCAACAAAATAATCAATGAATACTGTATGTAGCAGTGTGCGTTAAATTTCCTACAGGCTAAACAAAAGATACTCTGGCCTTTAGTGTGAGAATAAATGTAAAATATGAGCATTAAAACAAGCGATAACCTATTCCATCCCCCACGGCTTGCCAACTTGGACGGTGCGCCTGTTGACGCGTGAGGCACTCACCTAGTAGCTCGCTTGCCTGGCGGCTCGCTTGGGCGTGCCTCATGCCTCAAGGCCGGCCTTGTTTTCAAGTAAGGTAAAAGGTCAATAGGTCACGCATGTAGAACCATTCTTTATTCAAAACAAGTGCTCCCCCTCCCTCTGGCCCATCCAATGTAGCACCAACTGCCTCAGAGCATTGAAACAGGTGATAACCTCATTCCATCCACCACGGCTTGCCAACTCGGATGGCATGCTTATCAGTAGCTCGGCGCGGTAACTCGCTCGCCTAGTGGCGGCTCACTCGGGCATGCCTCACGAGCCTTAAGGCCTCGCTGTCGCTGTTGGCACGCCTGCCTTTTTTTTTCAAATGCATGTAAAGCCATGCATTCTGACGTTCTTTATTCAGTTGAGAGTGAACCAAAACGAGCGCTCCCCCTTCCCTGGCCCATCCAATCTACTACTAACCACCTCGGAGCATTCTGGACGGATTGCTTATTACCTCGGCCAGGCAGAAGGCCGGGATTGATTGATTGATTGATTGAATACTTTATTGGCAGTTTGTAAAAAAAGTGCACAGGAAAGCACAGTTCAATACAAGGTCTGCTAAGAGGATTTTAAACCTAAGAGAGCCTATGGCTTGTTTCCATTGGGGTCCTTTGTACTCAATTCATCAAAACATTAATGACAGACAAATATACGCAACTATGCAAAACATCATATAAATAAACAGTTTTAAAACTAAAACTAAAATATGTACAGCAAACAGTTCGAGGGGGGGGCTAGGCTTTGACTTTTACAGGGGCCAGTTTCGAATTGCAGCCAAGTAACTGTAAGTGCTCTTTTAGTGCGGTTTTGAAGGAGAGTAGGGATTCACACTTCTTTATGACTGTTGGTAGGGCGTTCCACATGTTTGTTGCATAGCAGGAGAATGAATTTAACCCCTGAGATGGATGGATGGAGATGTTTTTGCTCCTGTCCGTCCCTCTCTCTATGCCTCCCTCTCTCTGCCTCTCTGCATCTGTCTCTCTCTCTCTCTCCCTTGCTGATCATGCTCTGTTCAGATGTCCCACACAACAGAAGCTGTTGCCTAACAACAGCGATTTCATGTCAGTGCTATGACATCAGGCATGTCCATATTTGGACATATTCCACTGGGGCTGTGATGTCAGGGACTGGGGATACATGGCGGACATGGACAAATTGGGAGCAACGTGCGATTACGATCATGAACAACGTGAGTCCGGCCCTTTCTTCGGTTTTGGATTCAGAGCAGGAGAGTGACCATTCAGACAGAAGTATGCACAGTGAGCCGGGAACTCCCCAGACAGGTCCGGGTGCCCCTTGCTCTGACCTAGAAGGTTCCGGCAGTGAAAACCAATCTGATGATGAGAGGTTGGGGGAAGGTGCCAAGGAGTCAGAGGATGAGGAGCGTCACTGCAACACATCTACTGATGAAGAAAAGTCTGATGAAGAAAACTCGGACGACGAGAGTTCAAGGAACAGGAAGTTAGAGTCTCCAGAGAGCAGTGATATTGATATTGGAGAAAAGAAAAGTAGGAAGGCAGCGGTAGATGACCTGTTTGGAGACTTCTCTTCAGACAGTGATGCTGAGAAGCCTTCCGCTCCAGGACAGCCCCTGGACGATGCAGCGGATGGCATGGAGGGGGAACAGCCTGACGGGGAACAGCCTGACAAAGAGCAGCTCGTCCCTAAGACCTGTACTATCGAGGTGGAGATGCCCAAAGTCAGCGCTGACCTCGGATCTGACCTCTACTTTGCCACTTTGCCCAACTCCCTGTTTGTGGAGCCCAAGCCCTTTGATCCTCAGTACTATGAGGATGAGTTTGAGGATGAGGATTTTCTAGATGAAGAGGTACGGACCAGGCTCAAACCAAAGGTGGAGAATACCATTCGTTGGAGAGCAAAGACAGATGAGCAGGGGAATGAGACACGCGAGAGCAACACACGCATCGTCAAATGGTCTGACGGCAGCATGTCACTCCACCTTGGAAATGAAGTGTTTGATGTTTGCAAGGCTTCCCCGCAGGGCACGCATAACCATCTGTTCATCAGACACGGTGCTGATCTACAGGGACTGGCTGTGTTCAAAACCAAACTCACATTCAAGCCGCACTCTACAGACATCGCTGACCGTTGCTCCAAAAAGCAGAAGATCAGGATGCTTCCCATGGCGAGACGGGACCCTGAGTCCCAGCGCCATGAGATGATAAAGAAAGACCAGGAGCGCCTTCGCGCCTCAGTCCGCAGGGAGTCCCAGCAGAGCAGGATGAAGATGAAACAGCACCAGAGTGGGCTGAGCAGCAGCTACCTGGAGGATGGAGAGGAGGCCGTCAGCCTCGCCGCCATCAAGAGCAAATACAAAGGAGGAGGCTTTAGGGAGGAGCAGTCATCTACTCGCAGGATCTACTCGTCCGACAGCGATGAAGGCTCTGATGACGACAAGGCCCAGAGGCTGATGAAGGCCAAGACATTTGACGAGGAGGAGGGCGAGGGCAAGAGGAAGGCTGAGGGTGACGATGAGGCTGCCACTAAGAGGGCAAAGAAATCTGTCATCAGCGATGAAGAAGAGGAAGATGAAGTGGATGATGAATAATTCCATTTTTTTACTGTCACGGTTCTCAGTGCTCCGTCTGAGAGGCATGAGAGAGAGAGAGAGAGAGAGAGAGAGAGAGAGAGAGAGAGAGACTATTTCAACCATGCAGTAACCTGTCCAATGTTGGGTACTTGACCTGCTGAACCCAACAATATTTGTTTGTTTTTTGCCTGCCTAGTATATAAAGTTGAAGTTGTGTCTCTGTGTCTATCTGTGGCCAATCTGGGAACCCATCGCCAAATAAAAAAGGAGAAACAGCGCCCTCTGCTGTTTTTTACTATTTCACTTAGCTCTGGGGGGAGCAGAATGGAGCACCCATGCGCAAGGAAACCGAGGTTTTGGTCTGCCTTCAGCCTTTCACTTCCGGTGGTGCGCTTATGTTTTCATTCCCACTAACAATATTACTACACGGAACACTAACATCACTTCTCCCAGAGAACATGGATCGTTTTGGTTATAAGCCCACTTGTTTCTATGATGAAAGAGCAAGTTAAAATGTGAATATCTTTCCGTGGTTTTGTCTGCTCCGAGGACGCTATTGTTAAATGAGTTTCGGTTTGTTTCTAGTGGGGAAGGATCGGCAGACACGTAAATCCCGCCCACTACATTTGATTGGGTAAAGCGCGGCCGCCTTCCTGATCTGAAGGCACGCCCACTTGTAGGCCAGAGAGAGAGAGAGAGAGAGAGAGAGAGAGAGAGAGAGAGAGAGAGAGAGAGAGAGAGAGAGAGAGAGAGAGAGACAGAGAGAGACAGAGAGAGACAGAGAGAGACAGAGAGAGAGAGAGAGATGGAGGGAAAGAGGGAGGGAGGGAGGGGGAGAGAGCCTATTTCACCCACACAATATCATTGTGTACCCAAACCTGAAACCCAGTGAATTGGCCTGAATTCTCATTGTGACTGAGTTTGTTGCTGAAGGTGTGTAGCCACAAAAGACACCAACAATACAGTATGCCATGTATGAACGGCCAAGGAACAGGCTTAAGTACACATACAGTATGTACAGTTGTTTATGTGGAAGAACAAACTGTATGTGCACAACAACATTTGCATGTATTGTGCACATAATATGTGAGCGTATGGAGTGTGTGTATGGAATCAGTTGATGAATGCATTGTATTACAGTAGATATAATTATTAGATTAGATTATGATAATTAGATTATGTTCTAAATTAAGTCAGTTGCATGTAAGTACAAGTGCTAGTACATCCAAGTCTGATACTATTCCAGTCTTGAATGAAATTGCAGGTAATAAAGGTTAGAAAGAATTGGTGATTAATGTTCATAACTTGCAGATGATTTGCAGATGAGTTTCTCTTAGAATTGTTAAGAAAGGTATTGGGGGTAGCTATAACTTTGCTAGTGATCTGGAGTGAAACCCTGCATATCTTCTCCGAACTCCCTTACTAATTCCCTTTTTGAATGGTTCTAAGGTTGTACTTTAAACACAGACTTCTATGTGTGATCAACATGTTGTTTACATAGACCACTTGTTCTGTATAGCCATGGGACATACTCTTTCAGTGATCATTTCTCAGCAAGGGTCAAACAGTTTGGGAGAGTGTTGCCTGTTTCTGCTATTTATTTATTTCTATCCGATCAAATTGTGAAAACCTTTAAGACATTTGTTGTAACATATATATTTTTTAATCTTCCTATTGATGGAAGGCTTTGCTGCAGCCATTTTCACTCCTTCAGCAGTGCTTTATGTCACCTTCAAACACATTCACAACTGTGAGTTGCCGAGCAGTGCCCACAAGCCTGTATTCTTGGCAATTCGGTATTAGTGGCACCTCAAAGATGACTTTTCAAAAAAAGGGAACAATGTCACAGTACCCCCCCCCCCATACAGCTACAGTATAGATCCAACATCCAATTCAGTCCATTGGAAACAACCTTTTGATTACAAGCCCACTCCTAAAATGTTCAAGCTACCGTTGCTAAAGTGCACCCCATTTTTTTTCTATCAGAGAAAATCCTGCATTTGAAAGGGCTGTAAACATTTACACAGGCAAGAATGAATGACATTTATCTTGCAGTCTAAACACGTACCGTCCAAGTGAACAGACTACAGATAATTGTTTTCCACCACTAGATTCCTTTTGATGAATGTCTCATTATAATCTGAAGATGATGGATGTGAATTGAATAAAGGCATGGCCTGTGTATTTGTGTCTGCTTTGAGGGAATGAAAGTAGTGCGGTCCTCTCAATCCTCTTTGCACAGCGAGGTGTACCGCTTTGGAGTGAAAGGTTTTAATGTGCTTTAGTTGTTATTATTTTCTCTGTTATGACAGCTTGATTGGGCTCGCAGTCTGCGTTCATTGCGGTGCCATTTGCATACACCTTCTTTCGCGTCTTTCCACAGTGTTTGTGTTGTTATGGTAATTCTGTGCTGTAGATTGAATCTTGCTGGCTGCTCCATTTGGGCCATGTCTTTGAAAGGCGCGAAGCATAATAACCATAATGAACACATCAGAGCAATGCCAGATCAATAAAGATAAGATAAGATGGGAAGAGATGTGATGAGGTGTGATGAGATGAGATGAGATGAGATGAGATGAGATGAGATAAACCTTTGATCCAACACGTGAAATTCACCTGTCATTAACAGCATTAAGAATGAAACACATGAAAGGTAGGTAAGAGTACAAGTCAAGCACCAAACCAGAGATGAACTAGAAAAGTGTGCTCCTCGGAATGCAGATTTACGTGCCAGTCGTGCGTGCAGCCATCAGGACACGAGGGGGGAAGTATTTTGGTCACACACAGAATTTCAATAAAGGAGAGATCAAGTTGTTGCAAACCAAAAGTTTTATTGAATAAAAGATAAAACATTTTGGCGATTAGTCTCTGTTAACATTTAGTGTATATGATTAGCTTTTAATTGGGTGAACCCCCCCCCCGCTGGTGGTGGCAGTGGGATGGAGGTGGGTTGCTTGTTGCTTGCTGAAAAGTGAATGACAGGGTCAGAGGCAGTGATATTTATAGGCGGAGTCCGATCGCCGGATTGGCTGACTGCAGATTGGCAGATTGGCTAGAAGTGCTCACACTTCAAGCTGCGAATGAAAGCTTGAATGAAAGGATGTTAGTGAAGCATCCCCAGCAATAAAGATCAAAGTGTGAGAGAGAGATCTTCCTTATTGAACTTACGCTAGAGCTACATTTGTATGTTATTATGAATGGTAAGGGGTTTCATCACTCGATCAAACTGTTATAATTTTTTATACTAGCCTACTACTAAGTGAGTAGGAAGTATCAGCCAGGGCGTGGGAGTCTCTCCCCGTTTCACAATGCGTTAGCTAAACCCCTGGGAGTTGGAATGCTGAGAGGGAGCTCCCAGTACTTACCGCACGACTTGCACCCAAGCCGCGCTACTCCATACGCTGAGTTGGCGGTGCCCGGGATCGAGCCCATGACCTTGTGGTGGAAAGGCGAGTGCTCTACCGACTGAGCTACCTCAGACACCATTTCTTCATTAATCTAACGCATTAAAGCTCATCTTTCTGAAGCCAATTCATGCTTCATGCAGACTGCTCAGTGTACAGAAAGTGGTATCGATCTTCTTCGAGACAATCTTCTTTGAACCACTCACTCTGACCACAATAAGTAGAAAACGGCATGATGTTTGTGGAGACCATGAGTGCCGCCCACAACGTCAAAAACTGCACAGACTGCAAGAGGCATGAACCATGCTTAACTATTAAGACCTGAGGCGATTCTTAAAAATGTTTTTAAAATCCTAACCGTTTTTTGAAAAACAAATCCAAAAAAAAAGCTAAAACATTTTTTTTCAAGATTTTTCAAAAATAGCAGATCTACAAGCTCATAGCGCGGCACTCTGTGCCGCGCTATGAGCTTGTATATCTGCTATTTTTGAATAGCCAAAGAAATCGAAAGTGACACAGATGCGTTCCAGGTCTTAATGGGTTAAGGCTTTTCATTCCTGTGATGTGACCGATTACAGTATGACCTTGACCTTGATCGTGTACTTGACCGTTGACCATTTCAACCCATAGATTAATCATCTCTTCGGGGCAGCTTACTGATCATCATTCCTACAGGTTTCAAGAACATCCGGCCATCCATTCATTCATCCAGTTGTTTTACAAACATACAACCAGACAGACAAACAAAATGGTGCGAAAATGTCATGCCACTCCAACCCCATTGACATAGGTAACACAAACAGTAGTAGCAAAGGTTATTTTTTCAATCAGTAGAATGAAGATAACTGACCTTTGACTGAACTCTAATACTCCCTTCCATGTATATTTCTCCCTGACATCATGACCACAGCTGGAGCTCTGGGCTCAACCATGTGATCCAGGTCACTGCACCATTTTCATAGCTGTCTTCCATGTAAGTAGGCTAAACATGGTTAACCACTTGAACCTCAGCATGCCTATTCTGGGGAGGGGGGGAATACCTTCTCCAAAAATAGGTGTAGACAGAAGAAAAGCGGTCAAAGTACAGTTACTGTGTAATTCAAGTCCAGTTCAAGAGCGTTTAAGTGGTTAATAGTGTTATGTGGTGCTGCTGTCACTTTGTGTAAACTCACACCTTATTATGACATACAAGCTGCTTCACTAAACGAATAGGAGGCCTTTTAATACAAGGTCATTTGCCGCCTTTGTGGTCACAACATGCTGACAAGAAATGTAGAACATTTGACAATTTACGCTGACAAGTTGAGTGTGTGCAGTTCAACCCAGGACAAGGGCAAGTGCCCAATGTGATTTTACTGCCAGTGGGCACTGAAAATCACTGCAAGGTCCACGTTACTTCCTCTTTGGACTGCTTGGAAGTCATGTGCTCGCCAGCAGATCTACTTTTTCCATCTAATTCAACTCTTTTGAATTTGATGCAGAGCAGCCATTTTTTAAAAGCCCTATTTTATACTTCAATATACCGATCTACAAGCTCAGAAGATTTTTTTGAAAATGTCAACAATAATGATGACATGGCCCAAACGCCAGGTTGACAGTAGTTAATTGAAAGAATGTACTGTTGTAAGTGGTCCTCTTATTACCACCAATGTTAAATTTCATTTTGTCCTTCTTCTCAAACAGCAGTAGTCTAGGCACTCCGCCACCATATATTCTGTAAAGTTAAACTGTATTTGTTGTGTTGGTGCTTTTATTTCTGAAGCCCCTTGCCCTGTATGTTTGTGCAGAGCATACCAATCTGTGATCTGTGTGACTCTGCCTGCTGTAGGCGTTATACCTGCATGCCATAGGCCTATATATATACACGTATATCTCTCAGAATCCCATGGCTATGCGCATTTCTGTGTGTAATTGGGGCTCATGACCATATCACCTCAGGTTATACCGACAGGGAGTATAGCTGCCATCTGGTCAACCCAGGGGGACTGCTGGCCACCCAGAGCAACTCAGCCCCAACAGGTCGCCCGTCTGACATCTCCAACTCATCTCCAACCCACCAAACGGTGGATAATGAGAGGCAGACAGCTGGCCTGTGGACCCCGTGTGGTCACTGCTCCAGGAAAACTGTCAAAAATGCCAACCAAGCTTTTAACCCAACGTAAGCAGTTCTAGGGTAGTAATAAACTTTGACTGGCCCATGTCCGAATATGCATTTTAAAGGGATATTTTAAAAGCTACTTACTATATGGTGCACTTTCTCTATATGGCGTTTTACACATCTAGCCTATTCATTTTTCTAATATGATATCCACCAATAAGGTTGCTTCTAAAAGGCTATAGCAGGCTTACTTTGCCATCCAATCTGGGAACTCATTTGGTAAATACATAAAGACATACATAAATAAATAAGTATGTTTGAATTGAGAGATTACCTCTCAGCTGCATTACAAAAGAAAAGAAAAGAAAAAAAAGGTCTTTAACTGGAGGACAGAACATGTGCCATTGCAATAAGTTACCTACAGATGTCACTGTGTTTCTAAGGGGAATCGTAGACTGCATTCTACTCATGGTTCTATGCATGCATGGCTAGTTTGGCTACATGGGTAGGCTACTCTCTGCAAAACTCTCTGATGCATAGTCAAGTATATCAGTCTATGTCACCGTGAAATGTGTGTTTCATTGTTAGCTGGTAGCCTAAGTGTGTAACCTTATTGATATTGGCTAAAATTTAGCTTTGTAGACAAAATGACAATCTATGCTACAGTTTAAATTGTGTCTATAATTCCATAAAAAATACCTCACTTGAAACCTGTTAAACAAAAATAATTATGCGTAAAATACAATGTTGCTCGCTGACTTCGATCCACGTATTCATCGGTCCAACAAAAATAAATCAGATGCATTGCAACTGGTCCAGAGAGTTGGCAAGTTCTCTCTAACGCCCTGCCAGGCGCGCTGCTCTGCTCATAGACCGAACATTCTCCGTCTCCGTCTTTAGTAAAACATAAACAAAACTACTTCGCTACTCGCCGAAACAAAGGCTTTGTGTTGTTGAAAGTCTATTCTCCAGGGTGGGAAACCTCTCAGTACCCCACCTCCTCTGTATAATACACGTTTTGGGCAGAACATTAAATATGTATCGCCAGACGGAAATGATTGTATTTATTCCACTGCGCCCCCTACAGATTTGCTCAATTGTAATTTATATTGACCAGATATGTAGAGGGCGCAGTGGAGTAAATAAAATAAATTCCATCTGGCGGACATATTTTATTTTCTGCCCCAAAAGTGTATTATACAGAGAAGGTGGGGTCCTGAGAGGCTTCCCACCATGGAGAATAGACTTTCAACAACACAAAACTGCCTTTGGTTCGGTGAGTAGCGAAATACTTTTGTTTGTTTTTTACTAAAGACGGAGACTCGCACGGCAGCAGAACTTTCGGTCTATGAGCAGAGCAGCGCGCCTGGCAGGGCGTTAGAGAGAACTCACTGACGCTCTGGACCAGAG
This sequence comes from Gymnoscopelus microlampas, assembly GCF_963454915.1. NCBI lineage: Eukaryota > Metazoa > Chordata > Actinopteri > Myctophiformes > Myctophidae > Gymnoscopelus > Gymnoscopelus microlampas. The sequence goes on from NC_139944.1 coordinate 33,661,639, forward strand.
CGAGATTGCAACGCGCTCGTGCCAAAAGGATGACGCGAAGAGGCTGGGTCTAAACCGCACACTGTACGTGAGATGCAAGTGAACTGCTGAGTGACTTCATGTACCACCGGCACTCGCCGAGTAGCCTACAGTCATAACCCGGAGAGACTATTAAGTGGGAGCCTGTTGGTTGTGATGATGACAGAAAAATGATCGATCCTCAGCAAGCCGGAGAGTCACTTTGATAGGGAAGTCCAATTTTGAGCCAAAAGAAAGAGCCTGCTGTCTATTAGGACCACTAGTCTGCCCCATTCATTCATCATGTGCGTAAGAAGCTGCGACTCATCTGCTTCTATCTGATTCCTGGCATCATCCCACGGCGCTCAGCTGATCATCGTACCCTCTTTTATCTGGAGTCAGACTCAGCTGATCACTGTTACAGGCTACCCTTGTATCTGGAGTCAGACGCTCTGCTGATCATCGTACCCTCTTTTATCTGGAGTCAGACGCGGGACACAGCAGATCATTTCCAAAGGGAAGAGAACAGAGGATCTGCGCTGCCTTGCCCGTCAGCATCCCTTGAACTCACTAGATCACGAATGAGTCTTCTCTGATTTCAAGGTGAGTGGTCTATTTTTTTTTACCTTTGGAACTGAACACCAATAGTCTATTGCAGGGGTCTTCTCTGCAACAGGGGGTCCGGGACCCCTAGGGGGTCCTCAGAGTTGCTACAGGGGGTCCGCCAGATCTTTGTGTGATAGGATCTTTTAATTTTCATTAACCACTTGAACCCTAAGCATCCCTATTCTGAGGAGAACTTTAGCCCCAAAAAATAGCAGATCTACAAGCTCACAACGCCTCACAGCTAGCTTGTAGATCGGCTATAGATCGGCTATTTTTGGCAAAGAGGTTTGGTGTAGGGGGGGGGGGAAGAGGAGCGAATCAAGCACCAAGTATTCAAGGTTTAAACTGTGGATAAATGTTTGAAATTAACAAAAAACATTAATTTACACAGCACTCATAGTCAATGAAGCTATGTAAATCTATGAAAAAGTTTAATTTGCAACACAATTGTATGCAGTGTAGTGGGGGTCCCTGCTTCGTCTCTCTCTCAGCCAGGGGGTCCTTGGGCTGAAAAACGTTGAAGACCCCTGGTCTATTCTATTGTAACCTTGCCAATGCAGAACGGCAAAGTTGGGGTTACTTTGTGGCTTCGGGCACAGACAGAGGGCATTCAGGGCAATATGTGCGTTCGGTAGCAGTATAGAGGAGCACTTTTTTCCTGTATTGCACTTACAATTGCAATTAATTGGCTTTGGTTTATTGCTGTGTGGCTTTGGCTAGCAGGACAGCAATCACCTTATGTGTCACTGTCTGCCAGGAAATACATAGAGGGCATTAAATTTGCTTGAATGTCAGTATCTCCTACTAGAGATGTAGCCTTCAAGTCATCCGTGAGGAGGCAGACAAATATGGTCCACTGCATTACTATGTCTGAAAAGCACAGGTTAATCAGAATAATATACACGTGCACCAGCCAACTAGACAAAGGTTGTTGTGCATTATGAGCCTATAGATACCTGTTCAAAATGGTCTGGATCCCAATGGTCAATTGGTCATAGGGACAACCACCAGGTGATAGATAGGATATCATATACAGTATAGGCCACCAACCAACACCTTAGGCTTTATCAGTGAGATCCTTAAGACAGTATAGACAGAGAAACAGTAATGGACATAGGAGGAAGAGGGTAGAGCATCCTTGTGTACTTTCTATTAGATCCTAACTCTTGAAACAAGATACCATCCACTGGTAACTCGCAGATTTTTACAGGGCAGCATTATCAACAATTCATCAAAAAATGTTTAACCTAACTCGCAAAGCTGTTGCCAGGAGATTGTTAATCCCTCACCGGGCTCACTGATTCTCTGCCCCTGTCTCCGGCATAACCCAGGCTTATCCAGTACAGCCTCGGACCCCCGAGGGCAGGAGCCACTGGGTTGGTGATAAGACTGGGTATAAGCTGAGATGGAGTATGAGCCTAAAAAAAAACTAAAGCAAACACAAGCTGTTCCCAGCTCAACAATGCTGTTGACCAAGCGCGTCTTTGTGTTTGGGTTGGGTTGTTTTGTGTTTGGTGGGTGGGTGGGTTGGTGGTGGACAGTGTACTGTGTGTGTGTGTGTGGGGGATTGTAGTCTCTCTGACTCTCACCCCCATCATGCAAACCAGATGAACCCTCTCCCTCTGCATGCTCTCTGCATTCCCGCTTATCTTGCTGGCCAGTTGGACTCGCTTTTATTCTCCTGGACCCTCTGGAGTGGGCAAAGCCTCTCAGAGAGAGACAGAGGAAGAAAGAGAGAGGGAGATTGGGTTTTCTCTCTATATGCCAGTCAGTCTCGGACCAACACTTTATCAGCTGCCTGCTAATTTTAGAATTTAAATTAGTCTCTATATTGTTTAATTTTCTCTCTTTTAGCTGAACTTGATATGATTTAATGAATTTCACATTTCATGGGGTTCACCTTAACCTTTGAGAAATAGACTTTTGTTATCGTGATTTAAAAGTTCGGTGGATTAGGGGTGTCAGACTGACGAAGGTCATCAACAAAAGGGTGAAACACAATTAAAAATGAGTTCATATTGAATGTAATTGTATTTTCTTCTGAATTACATTTGTTCTTCTTTGTTTGTTGAAATGGCCGGTTGTCTTTTCTGTCTTATGATGACCACCAAAAGTTAATAACTTGATGAGGATTAGATCCCAGGCACCTCCTGGCTGCGTGTCAAAGTGTCCTTGAGCAAGACACTGAACTCCTAAATGCTCCTGTTGAGCGGGCTGGTGCCTTGCATGGTTTCCTCTGTGATCGGCGTGTGAATGTGTGTGTGTGTGTGTGTGTGTGTGTGAATGGAGGGAATTAATGTAAGGCAGGTTGTAAAGCGCTTTAGAGAATAATGTAAATCCACCATACCCACCATTTTTTATCACTGGTGATGTTGTTGTTGTTGTTGGTGAATGGGTTGTGAATCTGCTCAGATGTACAGTAGTTTGGGGGAGGGCTGGCATTCTTTTGCAGTCGTTTTATTACCCTGAAGGCAATACGTAGCAAACGCAGGTGCAGTAATTTAGAACATCAGTCTCTCTGTGTCATTTACACCCATATACAGTATAAGCCATGAGTCAAGTATTAATATCTCTGTCTGCTGTGGAGATTAAACAACTTAAACCCCATGTACTACTTATAAAATAGCTGAGCTTGTAAAGCGGCTATTTGAACTATTCTAGACTATTTATCCTTTTTTTTTTACGTAAAAAAAAGATGGCTTAATTATTTTCATTTCTTTAGAAAATTTGCCCAAAATACTGACACCAGGGTTAATGTGGTTAACCATTTAAACCCTCTATTCTTAGTAAAACAGACTTAAGTCAACTGTTCTTGGACCCCTTTTTTTCATCCACACCAAATCTCTTCACGTCGCGACTCGTTGTGAGCTTGTAGATCGGCTATTTTTGGCCAACGTTCCCCCGGAATATGGATGCTGCTGGGGGGTTCAAGTGGTTAACGCACTGTACGTCAGGGGGAGAAAATGGACACATACCACTTTATCCACAAATGCCTTATAGTGTTGGTTTGAATGACTGACGACCCATTCATCTCATGAATGACACTGACGTTCTCGCGTGATGCAGATGTCGCTGGGAGTGCGATGTGGGGCAGGAACCGATGCCATGCCCGCTAGTTGCAGAAGTAAATCGGGCAAATTAGTGTATGTAAGACAATTACACGGTGTGTGGGTGCACAGCAGCTCACTACTACACAGTACCACCGCCATACAGACTCCCCCACCCCGTTGCCCACGGAGACACTGATTAAACACGACTGTTCAGATGCTACAGCCTGAGGAAGAAGGGGAGGAGGGGGGCCCCCAGTGTGTGCATTGTGTCTGTGTGTGTGTGTGTGTGTATCATATATGTGTACATGCATGTGCAGCAGCATGCATACTGTACTGTACTGTATGTGTATTTGCGTGTTCATTGTGTGCCTGCATGAAGGCGGACATGCTGTTTTATCCACCTTCAAATAAGTACATGAAGTGTGTGTACATGACATGTGCAGGTAAAGATGTGTGTGTGTGTGTGTGTGTGCGTGTGCGTGTGCGCGTGCGTGCGTGCGTGCATGTGCGCGCGCGTGCGTGCGTGCGTGCGTGCGTGCGTGCGTGCGTGTGTGTGTGTGTGTGTGTGTGCGTGCGTGCGTGTGTGTGTGTAGAGGTGTGTGTGTGTGTGTGTGTGTGTGAGAGGGTGAGAAAAAAAGTCCTCCGAATTAATCGCCTCCTCTGGCCCTCCCCTGTCGATCGTCCCTCACCTTCTTGTCTCACAGTGTGAGCCCAGCCTGTAGGGAGGCACTGGAACCAGTAGAGGAGAGAGAGAGAAAGAGAGAGAGAGAGAGAGGAGAGAGAGAGAGAGAGAGAGAGAGAGAGTCAGTCTCAGCTGGAGACAGGTAGAGCATGGGGAGAGTGAAAGACAGTAAAGCCTGATTTATACTTTGTCATACGAAGGTGTCCCTCAGCCAAAATAGCCAATATACAGGCTCACAACGTGAGCTTGTAGATTGGCTCTTTTTGGTGCGCAACACCGGCGCACAACCAAGTATGAATCAGGCATTTAAAGGTAGGCAACATGAGACACAGGACTGCCGACCACATAATCACCACCTGAAGAATGAGTGAGTGATTGAAAGGATAGAAAGAAAGGGGTGGTGGAGAGGACAGATGGAGACAAAGCTGCAAGCCATTGAAGCCTGGTTTATACTTCGTACGACTAATGGCTTTTGTACGACAAAGCATAAACTAGACGCGTCGCAATTCTGGGAAATTGCAAAGTGTGGTTGCGCCGACGCCGGTCGAACGACGTGCGATTACAATTCGGTGCCGATCGGATCCCGCGTTCGTGACACGTGCCGTTTTGATTTGAGGAAATAGGCCCCTCCCACTAAAGAAACAGGCCCCTCCCACAAATGTAACGGGCTAATTATATTGTCACGTCACTCCTGAGATCACTTGTGTTTAATTTTGAGAGGAGTGATCCCCCCAAAAATCTGTTTTTTGCATCAAATGGTTACATTTTGTGCATTTGTGGCGCCCCCCATTCGTGATTTTTGGCATTTTTGGTAAAACGGGCCCCTCCCACTAACGTTGAAAGCAAATTACAGAGTAAGGACAATCAAAATGCCGTTTGGAGATGTTTATCGCATGGGTCCAGAGATGTGTACCGATTTTTGTGAAATTTGGACAAAATGTGTGGGAGGAGGAGCTAAAAGTGTGTTTTGAAGAAAATTCAAAATGGCGGAAAATCTATCCAGACGGAAATGGGCGTGGCCTATATGGGGAGTTGCGTCATGACCAAGGAATCCAGGGGAAATTTATTATTCTACGACCTACGGTGGGCTGTTATAGCGCCACCATGAGGCCGACTGGTGTATTTATTGCTTTAATAATTTTGCAATAAACTATGAACCTCCCCTCTAAGTCTTGTAACTCTAGCCCTTACGGTTTCTGAGAAAAAAATACTTTAATGGGAGTTTTTTCATTTTCCCATTAAAGTCAATGGGGACATTTAATGCACTAATAAATCAATATCAATTAAACTATGTAACCAATCTATTAGCAAAACGGATAGCCATCGATTCCCGGTGAGACCGGTCATTTTGTCATATAGCACGAAATTGGGAGTTGCGCGACAAAATAAAGTTTATCTAGAATAATAAAGTCGGAAGAGTACTATAGTCTGGTTGCCCTATTTGGGCAACCACACTAATTAGGCTTTATACTTTATTGTACAGTATGAACCAAAATCTGCGGGCGACATTAACCCATTAAGCATACGTGTCATTTTTAGATTTCTTTGGGCTATTAAAAAAATAGCAGATATACAAGCTCGTAGTGCGGCACCGAGAGCGCACTATCAGCTATGAGCTTGTAGATCTGCTATTTTTATGAAAAATATTGAAAATGTGTGCAAATCTTTGAATATGTTTTTAAAGCGAACATTTGTAACTGAAATATTTGCTTCTGGGGATACTTTATGTCTTCTAAATCATAACAGTTTTTATTTTATTTTATTATTTTACTTATGTTGCTATAATATCAGTGGTTCTCAAACTTTTTCATGACAAAGACCTCCAAAAATGATGATGTATTTGGCCGGCGACCCCCACCTGAAAATATTTTGTTCCAGGGACCCCCAGAAGCAAATATTTGAGTCCAAAATGTTCCCTTTAAAAAAATATATATATTCAAATATTTGGACAAATTCTCAAGATTTTTAAAAAATAGCAGAACTTCAAGCTCAGTGCCACGCTATGAGCTTGTATATCTAAATAGCAAAAGTATAAATTAATGGTTTAAGTGGTTACACAGATGCGTTCCCGGGTTTGATAGGGTTAAACGGGGCTGTAGAATCGAGAGATGGAGTGTGTGTGGGAGGATATCCATACAGTACATACATACATACAGGTGGAAGCGTGCGGCTCACCTGCCAGATGGCTGCTTTGGCGATGCGCAGCATGCAGTGATTGCTGCCTTGCAACATGGCATGTCGCCTCCAGATTGTCAACGCTGTTGTTGATACAAACACAGCAATCGTTTGCCGCTGTGTGTTCTCTGTGTGACGCAGTGTCTGTGTGTGTGTGTGTGCTGCTGACCTGTGTGTTGTTGTTGATGGTGCTGTTGTGTGTGTGTGGCAGCGCGTAAGAGTCCCTATACCATTGGTTCTCAAAGTGGGGTCTGGGGACCCCCAGGGGTCCTTGTGAGCTTGTATATCTGCTATTTTTGAATGGCCAAAGTCTTTGAAAGTCTTTGAAAAATCAAAAAAACGCTTGGACGATTTTGATCGTCCACAAATCTTCTCTTCTGGGGGTCCCTCGTCCCTGGCTAGTTCATTATGGAATATCTAACATGGAACAATGTAATGGTAGTTATAACTCTATCTTTCATTTGGTCAAATGTGGCTTGTGGCATTAGATGTACAGTAGCAACTTGGTGCATTCAAAGTAGATGTAACTAACAACTTGGTATATTCAAATTGGCTGTTACAAGCTGATAACGGCTTATCAGCTTAACTGTTATCAGCTTGCCTGGGGTTGTCGGGGTTATTGCGCTAACGACGCGTCGATCAGCATGTCCAGGTTCCGGTGCCCAGCATTGGCCGGGTTATTATTGCGTTAGCGAAATAGGCTCTCTCCCTCCCTCCCTCCCTCCCACCCCTCTCCTCCCACTCTCCCTCCCCTCTCCTCCCACTCTTCCTCCCTCCTTCCCTTATAGTGTTTGTCACAAGGGACCTCCATATACTGTGTATCACAACTCCCTCCCTCCCTCGCACTCACCCTCCCTCACACTCCCTCTGTCTCTCTGTCACCGCGGAATAGATCTCCATTTATCACAACAGAAACCAATGCCAGCATACAGTATATATATATATGTATGTGTGAGTAGGCGTGTGTGTGTGTGTGTGTGTGTGTGTGTGTGTGTGTGTGTGTGTGTGTGTGTGTGTGTGTGTGTGTGTGTATATATATATATATATATATATATATATATATATATATATCGATTACATTACAATGCTTTGAAAACCGGCTGAATGAGTGTCTTGTAACATTCATTGTATGACATGGATTTCATCAATATGAAAGCCACATACAGTTCAAAGGTCCACAGAAGCAAATAACAGAGCAAGGTTACACATGCACGCACGCACGCACGCACGCACACACACACACACACACACACACACACACACACACACACACACACACACACACACACACACACACACACACACACACACACACACACACACACACTACCTCCCTCCAGGTTACAGTTCTGTCATGAATGTTCAATGTGGTACCTCTACTCAGCAGAGCCTGCGAGATAAGATGGTCATCATCACGTATAACCAACTACATGTCCCATAAGGCCGCAGCACCTGGGCCGTGAGGCTGCTGCAGTAATCAGCAGCTTGGCAGCTGCACAGCTGGTGGAACCGGACACGCTCAGTAGACTAGATGGATTTGAGAATCAAGTCCTGGCAAGAGGAGATTATAAGCAGGAGGCATGTTTGCCTCCCCTGTGTATTTGTTTATAATTTCTCATTGTTTGCCCCTGCGTGTGCTATTTCGGAGAGAGCTTTCATGTGAGGATGCAGTTTTGATGGAGAAAATGGGATGGTTTTGCTTTGTGCCTTTTCTATTTAAGTGAAATTCACTATTATTTCATGTCCTCGTAGGCCTCTTGTCCAGTGGGTTACCAAAGCCGGCCAAGAGGGCTTTTTTTTAACCAGGCTATACCGGTATTACCATTTCAAACTATTGTGTAAATTTCGAGGCATTTGTCCCCAAATCAAACTTTTCAAACGGGGATAGAATTTCAAAGTGCTAGCATTAGGGTCAAGCGAGGCCAGCACAGGGCTGTTGAAAGAGATTGCAATAATCTGGGCAGATGCTTATATTTGTACAAGCTTGGTTGAATCTCCAGTCCACTGGGGCTAATTTGCACAGGGGATTAAACGTTAAATGGGTGCTGTGGCAAGCAGATATTTCAAGTTGTAGAATAGAGGCAGAACAATCATCACCATCTCTCTTCTTCTTCTTTCCTCTTGCATTTTTCTTCCCTCTTGTCTGTCCGCCTGCCTGCCTCTCTCCATCTCATCTCTGCTCAAAGTACTACTCATGGTTTGTCAGCGGTGAAGGTAGCAGCTGTTCCATCTGCATTGTAATTTCTTTGATCGTAATCACTTGTGCCAGCTACCTCCAATCTTGGCATCCTCTGCCCCACCACGCCATATGGGCAAGGAGAAGGGTAAAGGAACACTGAAGAAAACATACAGGGCCTCTTTGGAATCACTTATTGTTGGATTTGAGGGCATTGCTCCCCTTGTAAGGCCATGTGTGCGGTCGCAGTGCTTCGCAGCTTCATATCGTTGTTGTCGGGAAGAAACCTTGTATGTGCGAAACCATTACTTTTCACGAAATGAAAAAACCCAAAAAAACCTGTGTTCCAGTGGATCCGATGTGGTTATTATTTAATCACAAGCTCTTATACTTTTTATTGGTTAACCCATTAAGACCTGGAACGCATCCGTGTCACTTTTTGATTTGAGCTAAAAAAGCATTATTTTACACTTTGGCTATTAAAAAATAGCAGATATACAAGCTCATAGCACGGCACAGAGTGCCGCGCTATGAGCTTGTAGATCTGCTATTTTTGAAAAATCTAGAAAATGTGTGCAAATTAATATATTTATATTCCTTTAAAGCGATTTTTTTTAACTCAAATCTTTGCTTCTGGGGGTCCCTGGAAAAACATATTTTGACATGAAAAAGTTTGAGCACCACTGATATAGAAACATAGTTTTATAAATATTCATAAAACCCACAGACAGACTTAACCACTTCAAGCCTGCCATTCCTATTTTGGGTATGTCGTTATAGGTGAAAATATTCTAACGTTCTAACGTTGTAAAGAATAGCGATAGTCGATCTACAAGCTCGCAACGCACGGCGATGCAACGCATTGTAAGCTCGTAGATCAGTACTTGTATGCGACAGTGATCCACCCCCCCGTCCCGGCTCTCTCCACTGACACCGTGTAGAGTCTATTATCCACCATGCGGACCGGGCTGGAGAGATGTAATGCATTTTTTTTTTTACTGTGAAGTTCTGAATGATTGATGCAGACAAGGCATCCCGGCCCAGCTGTAACTGGATCAGGCTTGTGTGAGCATCCTGGATGTCTGGAGTGATTTTCTAAGAACGAGCCCCCTCACACTGAAGACGGTATCAGACGGTATACATCACACGGCCCGAATATAGCACACTGGAGCGAGTATATAAGTGAGAGAGAGAGAGAGAGAGAGGGTGCTCTTTATACGGTACGTCCAAAGCACAACCGGAGAGATGTTCTGTCAGTGTCAGGTCTCTCTCTCTCTCTCTCTCTCTTGGTCGATATGCCGCGAACAACACGGCTCGTGTTTCCCCCCAGTCCCGTGTATTCCCTTCAGATGTGTATACTTCAGAGGTGCTGTCCACACAGCGAACACTCCAGGCCTTTGCCGCCATGCCCTCTCTCTCTCCTCTTTTACCCCCTTGTTCTTCTCGTATAGTCACTTAACCCATTAAGACCGGGAAACGCATCTGTGTCATTTTTGGATTTCTTTGGCTATACAAAAATAGCAGATATACAAGCTCGTAGCGCGGCACCGAGTGCCGCGCTACGAGCTTGTAGATCTACTATTTTTGAAAAATCTTGAACATTTGTGCAATGAATATATGTATATATATTTTTAAGCCAACATTTGTAAATCAAATCTTTGCTTCTGGGGGTCCCTGGTGGAACAAAACATTTTGAGATGGGGGTCCGTGGCCAAATGCGTATCTAAAGAATGTTCTAAATTCTAACATTATGTCGCTATATCAGTGGTGCTCCAACTTTTCCATGTCAAGGACCCCCCAAATTATATGTATTTGTACGCGGACCCCCATCTCAAAATATGTTGTTCCAGGGACCCCCAGAAGCACAGATCAGAGTTAAAAATGTTCGCTTTAAAACACAATCATCACGATTTCTCCAAAAGATAACAGATCTACAAGCTCATAGCCACGCTATGAGCTTGTATATCTGCTATTTTTTGAATGGCCAAAGAAATCTTAAAATGACACGGATGCTTTCCCGGTCTTAATGGATTAAGCGACATAAAGGAGGGAGGAGAGGGACAGGCGCTGTTCTGCAGCTCGTGGAAGTGCTCCGCCGGCTGCTGAACGCACACACAAGCAACAGCACACGCGCTGTCTTCTCCTCTCTCTCTCTGTCTTTCTTCCACGATGGTCCGTGAATTATAGAAGACCTGCTATTGCGCTCGGGCTGCGCGGGTTTTCATCAGAGCGCTGGAGGTCACTCTGACTTTACCCTCCCTCCACGCTCATCGTATATGCAACACAAGGGGATATAGAGGGAGACTTTGAGAGGAGCCTGCTTGAGGTCGCCATTAGCCGAGGAAGACCGACCATGAGATTTATGGAAGACGAGACAGAGGCCGACGGGGGCCAGGGAGGGGAAGCCAAGCGTGGTTGAGTGAGTCTGTGTGTGCAGCCGTGCCCTTCATTTGGTTTCCTGCGTTCTTCTTAACCCATTAAGACCTGAGGTTTTTTGAAAGTTTTGAAATTTTGAAACATTTTGAAAAAAATCGGGAAAAAAAAAATGTCAAGATTTTTTTCAAAAATAGCAGATCTGCAAGCTCATAGCGCGGCACTCGGTGCCGCGCTATGAGCTTGTATATCTGCTATTTTTGAATAGCTAAAAGAAATCTTAAAATGAGACGCAGATGCGTCCCCGGTCTTAATGGGTTAACGGCAATTTTCACTGTATCTGCATGCATTATGCATGCGCCCCGAGATAATGGTGAGCGTTGCAGGAGAAGCACAGCTGATTGTGTTGTGTGGCTGGCAAAGTGTTTGAATCGGTCCCTCACCTCGCATCTGCCGCAGCCTCTCTGAGTCTCTCGTATAGCATCCTGTGGCCGTTAGGAGCAGAGAATACTAGGATGATGTAGTGCCGCTTTTAAGCCTCAGCTATGCTTGGATGCGCATGGGTGTCGCGCACCGGCAACAGCTGATCTACAAGACCGTGACGTGCGCTGCGCAACCCGTGCCAGCGCACGTTGTGAGCTTGTAGATCTTGATTTTGGTGCACGACACCCGCGCGCATCTGAAGGATAAATCAGGTTTTACTGTTCCCTCTGGACACCTTCCTGGACTCTACCATCATGATTAGCAGCCGCCTTGAGAGTGCTAAAGTCTGCAATCGCTGAATTGACCAATAAACCAAACAACTGTGGGTGGGGGAGGAAGGTTGGATTTTCTTGCGGTTTACATTAAATCTTGTGTTAATGCTGCAAGCCAGACAAAGCTGTCAGCCGGCCTGAAATAATTTCATTTTAGGCCTATATTTTCGACAGAGAATCTCAAACATTTATTATCACAAGTTGTCTTCCGAGGCCCTTATGCTGAGAAACAAGGCTAGGCGGAAACACAGTTGCGTGCATTTAAAATGTGGAACATGATGAAGATCTTGAACAAGTGTCGCAAAACAGTGACTTTATTGTGTGGTGTCAGAGAAAAGATATCCTGTGGGTACGGGCAATATGAACATTCGCCTCATGAATTTGCCATTTGGGCCCGAATGTTTGCTCCCATGTGAGGAGGGGGGGGGGCCTGAGACAACTCGGGACCCATAGCCATGGGCTGACCCCTCCGCGTTGTTTGGCACAAATGAAGCACGGCAGACTGATCATGAAACATTGCTTTTATAATAAAATACCCCACAGGTCCCTTGTGATTCAACATGACATTCATTTAAAAGTCATCCTTAATAAAGACGGCATTTTCATGTCCTAATTCCCCCTTACCCATCACAGGGAAGGTACCAGCGTCAGCCTCCGGCTCTGGCGTTGCTAGCTCCACCCCCCCCTCCCGTGTCTCTGACACGTTTGACCTACTTCTGTCTCCACAACATTGTAAACAGATCTACTAATTGCCTTCATTTATTCATTTGGAAGTCAAGTTCTGTTGCGGCTGGCGCCCTCACAGCTCATTCATGTGTAATGTGTACAATGCTCGCCCTCCCCCCCGATGACTCCTAAGTGTGGCTTTCCCTCCAGTCCCCCAGACAAAAGTATCCCATCAGGCCATGCGGTTTCACCATGGTTAGATACTGTATAAATGGGAACGTCAAAGCCCTGTGGTAGAGAGAGTCTGTGATATAGCGGAGCCATAGTACTATGAAATGCAATAGTAGAAAATATAGCCCCGCAGCAATTCTTCAACTTCAATAAAGTTACATTCAACTTAAGAATTCAGTTTCAGAACTTTTGCTGCAGACCAGAGATGGAGATATATTATATCATCATGTTTTCGCCATGGGACGCTACTGCGAGTGCGAGAAGATCAAAGGCAAAGTGAGGATAATTTTTTTTCGGTCTATCTTTCCCCTCCTGTGATCAAGAGGACAGCAGGTCTGCTATGAGTGTTGTAGTTCAAACACAGTTCTTCCACCCCCGCGGCCCTATACTGTTATTGCTTTTGTTCAACCTCATGAAACTAGGCCACAAGACCAAACATCACATCTGATAACAATGACATGGCTCCCATTATTGATTCAGTGTGTGAACAGAGATTTTGTATGAGCATATTATGTACGCTTTGTACAATAAATATCAAAAACAGGCGATCTACAAGCTCACAGCGCATCACATTGCGGCGATTTTCACTGTTTTTGAATTACACTTTCTGTTTGACAAATGTTAACATACTGTACAGTACATTGTTTAAAAACAAATGTATTGTTAAAGTGTGATATTATCAAACATAAATATGACAGTCTACATTTCTCAAAAGGAAATGCATGTATTTAATTCAGTCTGACCAGAAGCAAGGATTAAAAAACATCCCCACTGATATGCGATAAAAATGAATGACCAGTGAGGGATTTCAAAAGCTGAGGCATGGATACACCCCCCACCCCCCCATGCAAATCGATCCCTGGTGTCACAGATTATTGACTATTCCCGATCCCACTCACTCAGTCCAAACACTGTGCTATTCTCCACTAAACCTGTCTATGTTACAAAAGACGTTGTTGTGCTGCACGACTGACGTCAATGCATTTGATTTAGTGTTTTGTTAGTAACACCTGCAGCAAACCAAGCTTTTCAAATTGACTACAAGCAGTGTGAGCACACTCCTGACAGCTCTTCACTGGGCTAAAGCAAATGCAACACAAGTTTCACACAAAGGAAAGCTAGCAACATAAAAAGTGATGTGCCATAGACACTACCACAGATGCTGTATTCCCTGTGAACATTTTACTTCATCTGTGCTGGCAGACAGGGTCAAAGAAACAAGAAAATAAACCCAACCATCCCTGTTGCCCCACGGACCACGCCAAATAGGACACTGCAGAAGCTGTGACAAGCAAGTCACCCCAATAAAAAGCTGAACCGATGTGTTCTGTGATCTGGATTCAGGTCAAAGGGTCGTGTTTGTAGAGCGTGAGAGACTGGCTTTTCTCCCTGTTTTGTATACATTGTGACTGGGTCCCGTGTGTGTGTGTGTGTGTGTGTGTGTGTGTGTGTGTGTGTGTGTGTGTGTGTGTGTGTGTGTGTGTGTGTGTGTGTGTGTGTGTGTGTGTGTGTGTGTGTGTGTGTGTGTGTGTGTGTGTGTGTGTGTGTGAGAGATTCACTGCTGGGGCAGGAGTGTGTCTGAGTGGCGAGTATTCAGCAGGGAGGGCAGTGCGCGAGGTGAAGCGCTGTCTCCATAATCCAGGGTAAACACTGAGCAGCATGACTGCACGCCTCAGACGTGACCAAAGCCAGCAGAGCAGAAATGGATGGAACGATGAGACTTTCTGCTTGTCTGCATGCCTGGCCCTGTCTGGCCTGGTTTGCTCTGCTGCAAGAACTTTCTGTGTTTCTCCAGAGAGCTCAAGCTTGAAGCTCTCAACAGTGAGTTAACCCATTAAGACCGGGAACACATCCTGAAAATTCGTGGCAAAATCTTGGATTATATATTTTTTAAAGCGAACATTTGTAAAATATTTAGTTCCAGGAACCCCCAGAAGCAAAGATTTGAGTTACAAATGTCCACCAAAAAAACAGGAAAAAATCTAATATTTGCACAACTTTTCATGATTTAAAAAAAATAGCAGATCTAAAAGCTCATAGCGCGGCACTCGTGCCGCGCTATGAGCTTGCATATCTGCTATTTTTGAATAGCCAAAGAAATCTAAAAACGACACACAGATGCGTTCCCGGGCTTAATGAGTTAACCTCTGTGCAGCACTATTGTTGTCTGTTGATAAAGTCCAGCTGTGCGTGAGCTGGCATATATGATTTTTTGATGTTTCTGTTCTCCTCTGTGCCCCCCAGGTTTGTTTGTTTGTCTTTTCCCAATGTGGATGGAAGTATTCATCTCACGACTCACATCCCTCTGACAGGGGAAAACGCTTGATCAGATTAAAATCCAAATTGTACCAAACGCAACTGAAAGCTTGTTGTTGTGTGATTTAAAAAGCAAACAAACAAAAACAAACCAGAAACACTGCATTCATGGTTGTATGCCTCCGCCAACCATCTGCCGCTTACATCAGTGTTTGTCCAGACTGTTGTAGTATAGTGAAGACTTTGTAGAGGTCACAGTGACCTTGACCTCTAAGCCATTAAAACCTGGAACGCATCTGTGTCACTTTTTGATTTGAGCTAAAAAAAAACATTATTTTACACTTTGGCTATTCAAAAATAGCAGATCTACAAGCTCATAGCGCGGCACCGAGTGCCGCGCTATGAGCTTGTATATCTGCTATTTTTGAAAAATCGTGAAAATGTGTGAACATCTTTGAATATATATATATATATTTTTAAGCGAACATTTTTAACTCAAATCTTTGCTTCTGGGGGTCCCTGGAACACAATATTTTGAGATAGGGGTCTGCGGCCAAATACATAATTTTGGGGGTCCTTGACATGAGAAAGTTTGAGCACCACTGATATAAAAACATACGTTTGTGATTTACGTTTGCGAAAACTGTTGGGATTTAGAAGATATTTGTAGAGACATTTGTAGAATCGCCTTCTTAATGGGTTAACCGGGTGGACGGACGGAAGGACGGACGGATGGACAGACTACCTGAAAACCTGAAAACACCTTTGACCTTTAACCTGAAAAACGGACTGACAACATGAAAACATAATGCCTCCAGAGACATGGCTGTCTGCCGGCAGAGGCACGAAAAAGAATAGAATGGAATTGTACCACGTTTGGAAACACTGTTCATGGCACCTCAAAGTGGTCTCAGTGGAAATGGTAAATGTAGAAGCTTTAATAGCTACAGAGTCAGACATGGGTTGTGCTCCACAGGGGATAATGGTTATTATTAGTGACAATGCAGTGGTGTCGTGCAACCCTGCGCAGTGTCGAGATGCATTACCGCCATCATAATGCAGAGGCCCTGCTCCTGTACCTGTGAATTATGGCAAACTGCCTGAAGATTTGTTGTTGAGAATCTTATTGTTCATTTATATCCTAACTAAAAGGATTAATAAGAACCTATTTCTTACTGTTATATTGGATAAAGGTAAACATTTTAACACAATGTGACACATTCTTTACACTTGCTAAAATAGTACTCTTACAGGTCTATTTGGTTCCATTTTGCAGTGTAATGTCCCGCAAATCCACCAGATTTCACAAAATATGTAGCACAAGGAAATGGCACTGTAGCTGGGACTTTGGTGGTCATTAACAGGGAGGCCGGCTCGCACTAAGCCTGCCAAACTTGACCGTGGAGGCTGAGACACTCCAGTGACTCCTTGTGCCCCTGCTGAGAGCATAGCAGGCACAGATGGACAGGAGATGCAAGGGAGAAAGGAGCTGGACCTAACCCAGCCAGCTCAGTGTCTGTCCATCCGCCCCACTCTCTGCTGGCTCCCGCCCAACTCTGCCGG
Organism: Gymnoscopelus microlampas; assembly: GCF_963454915.1. NCBI lineage: Eukaryota > Metazoa > Chordata > Actinopteri > Myctophiformes > Myctophidae > Gymnoscopelus > Gymnoscopelus microlampas. The sequence continues at coordinate 33,678,169 of NC_139944.1, forward strand.
ACGTCCCGTTAGTTAGCCAGCCAATGGTGAGCACCCACCGCATCCCCCCACCCCGCATTAAGATCTGACACGTCTGTCTTCATTTAACCTTTACTTATACTCGGAAGTCTCACCGAGAAATCCAGCCTGTTTGAGTTTGAGCCAAGGCAAAAAAAAACAACTCAAAAACAGTCAGTTGTCTCAGTGTTAAGGCCTCCTAGCTTGGCACATACATTATCTCGGTAGGGGGCTAAATGGATTTAGCTGCTTAAGCCCTATTTTATACTCGTACATACGTCATCGCAGTGTGAACATTTTTGAAAAGTGTTGGACATTTCTGCCCATACTGATATGCCAAAAATAGGGATGCAATGTGGTTCAAATGTGTTGTTTTTTTTTGCAGAGGACTGACTTTTTGACACTTAAGGTGTTTCGCCAATGATGCACATTTACACATTTGCTGTACTTGGACTGCAATGTAACATGTACATCTGTAAACTACCAATAACCAACACAGTAATTTGTTTTGAGCTAATTAGTGTAGACGCTATCAGCATAATGCAGAGTAATGACACAATATTCTTTAGTGATTTTATATCTGTTATATTTTATACTGTCATCCTCTACCTGTTCCATAATGGTTTACTTTTTTCAGCCCACCTGTTTCTAAAGCATTTTTAAATGCAAGTGTGCAGAAGTATCCCTTTTTGTATAGTTGTTGATACTGTTGATACTGATTTCTAACAACTTGCGGTAAGTGATGCATAAGACTGTACAGCACTTAAAGAGCCACCAGAGCTGGAATGACTCAGGCAAAAGGAACAGGGTGTAGACCATAGAGTTAAAATTAATAGAGAGGGCACCGGATATCGCCTCCCATCCACTTGCAGTTGTGAGTTGCTCACCCAGCGCATGAGGCGAATTCACCCCTTCTTCCGGGTTGTGAATGGGCGAGGCCTATTCGGGGCCGCTGTGACACATTTTGCGTCACATCAGTGACGCGTTTTGCGTCACCTCGGTGCGCAGCCCCGTGCGCAAGCTTGTGAGTCGAGCCCATTGGTCGAAACCGCTTTCGCTCGTTCATGTACAGTGGCCCCAGACGGTTTGAGCTGCAGTGCCTATGAATGGCCAGCATGTCCAATGCGCTTCAATGCAACCACTGGGTTCTGGGGGCTTGATGTAGACAGGCAGCCTTGGCTCAAGAGGTAGAGTGGCAGTTTGGGAACCGGAAGGTCCCTGGTTTCGATCCCTGGCTCTACCTGGCTTTGTGTTGGAAGTGTCCTTGAGCAAGGCGCTGAACCCCTAACTGCTCCTGATGATGGTGGTAGAGCACCTTGCATGGTCGCCTCCTTGTGTGTGGGTGACTGTAGTGCACACAGTCAGTGTAAAGCACTTTGGACGAAGTGCTATAGAAATACAGAGCATTTAATTTACTGTCCTCTCCCCTCCCGCCTGGCAGCTTTATTACTCCAGTAATGGGCCCAGATGAAGTAACTGCATGTATGAAGCCACCTCATCTCTCAACACTATTTTTCAGTGTGTGCCTAAATTACACACTGCTGCTATTTCATTTACCTGAGACCAAACACAGATTTGGTGTCAAATTAGGTTATTTTATCTTCTCAGTATGAGAGTCACGCTGATTTATGATAAAATATACAGTACATAACAGAAACTAAGAAAAAAAGCCACCTGCATTGCATTACATTGTCAAATCGTTACATGCATTCAAAGCATAATATTAAGCATAATGCTATGAATAATTTCACTTTAATGACGTACAAGATGAATTTCGAGGTTCTTATGGGATTATTAGCATGCATTATTGTTCAGCTGCCACACAAGAACACAACGGACATTCAATACTTTGTGACGTGTACAACATTATGGCAGATTTTATCCTGTTCCGATTATAATTAGAATTCACCCTTAATGTAGTATTATGCTTATTCTGATGGCCATAGTTTCTCTTGAGAACACGGAAGTCAGCAACGAGGTAACACCTTGTTGTAACCTTGTCATGTCCTCTGTACAAGACATGGTAAATGGTTAAATGGTCTATTAACGGCCTGGCTCCCATGTGGATCTCAGACTTCATGGGGCCAGTATGTGTACGTCGGTCATCTATAACATATCTATGACATATCTATGACATATGACTCCAAATGTGAGCCAAGGATTCAACCCGATCCGACCCCCATTGACTTCCGTTATAATAATATTAAAGTTACATTTTTCTGAAAATAGAAAACATATGTGAAGGACAATACAGCACACTGATACTGTAGGTCCAGCCGTTTGCAAGATTAGCCCTGACAAACAGACACACAGACCAGAGCCATGGCATAAAATATGATTGGCATTTCAGTGAGAGGGGAAAAAAGACCACAGGCTCATCTGTAGACATTTATAATTACAAAGTACATCTTCATGTGAATCTTGTATTAATCCATTAAGACCAGGAACGTGTCCTTTTAAGATTTCTTTGGGCTATTCAAAAATAGCAGATATACAACGAGTGCCTATGAGCTTGTAGATCTGCTATTCTTTTTTTAAATCGTGGACATTTTGCGCAAATCTTTGAATATATATATATATATATATGTTTAAACTTTTTTTTAACTCCGATCTGTGCTTCTGGGGGTCCCTGGAACAGCATATTTTGAGATTTTGAGGTTACGTGGCCAAATACATATCATTTTGGGGGTCCTTGACATGGAAAAGTTGTAGCACCACTGATATACCAACATGCCGTTAGGATTTAGAATTTTTAGATATGTATTTGGCTGCGGACCCCCATCTCAAAATGTTTTATTCCAGGGACCCCCCAGAAGCAAAGATTTTAGTTACAAATGTTGGCTTTAAAAATATATATAGTCTAAGATTTGCAGAAATGTTCAAGATTCTTCAAAAAAAGCTTGTAGATCTGCTATTTTTGAATAGCCAAAGAAATCTAAAATGACAGATGCGTTCCAGGATTGAATGGGTTAAGTGCAAATCTGCGTTGAGTGTTTTGGGACTCATGGACCTCAGTATTTCTTCACTCACAGGCTACGTCCCTGAACAGAATACATATTATGTGTGTATAATACAACACGTCAGCCACCGTTTGGCCTCTCTCGAATCCATCCATCCATCCATCCATTGTCCCTTTTTCCGTTCGCGTCGCCAGGGGACATTGTTTGTCCCTGGCTCGAAATATCTACATAAAATATGCTAATGAAATTAAATGTGGAAGTGTGAGGGGTTGATGCTGCCTCATTCTGAGTCTCTAATGACTCCCTGCCATCCCTTGAAGAAGAAAAAAAAAACTGATTAATTTAGAAATGTCGGCCACTGTGGAGAGTGATTAATTCCTCGTGGATCCAACCATTTAGCCGAACATGAGGGAGGGGGGAAAAGGAAAACAGAGAGAGGCCCCGAAAAATATGGAGGCATAATTAATACATTTGGATCATATTTAATTAGCCGCCTAAACAGAGGGTAGGCACAGGCGCCGTTTGTCATCGCTTTGTTCGAGTAATAGGCCTCTCTCACGCAGAAGTGGATATAATGAGCACCCCTGTAGACGGAGGAACATCCAAACAACTCTCAGGCAACTAAAGATGTGGAGACAGTGCTCTTATAAACACTTTCTTATTTCTCTTGATGTCTGAGTACGGAAAAACAAGCGCATTTACTTATTGAACGCTTCTGGCTGAATCATTTAATGCTACACACGAGAACAGTTAGGTCACTGTCATTTTAGAGAACAGGTTGGTCTGACATTGAAAGTATTTTCTCTTTTCTTTTCTCTCTTTCAGAATGATGTGAAGGTCACCAGAGAGGGAATAAAACTACACCGCCGCCCACCTTTTCTTCCTCGCACCATCTTGTTTATCACCGATTCACAATCCCAGGCATTGGTTGCCTGCCCCCCCCCCAGTGTTTCCTTGTACCCCATGGGGATGGGATCGTGCTTGGATAAAAGATGGACTTACTGTGGCCTCACCAAAGGTTGCGTCCCTCTGAAGGCCACGCCGTGGCCCCTGGCGTTGTGCTTAATGACTCTGATCTCCATCGGTCAGAACGCGGCCAGTGGCCACCCCGTCCTCAGCGTCTTCCAGTCGGAGAGGAGGGAGTGGTCCCTGAACCACCTGACCGTCCATCAGTCCACGGGGGCCGTGTACGTCGGGGCGGTCAACCGTATCTACAAGCTGTCGGCCAACCTCACCCTCCTCGTGTCCCACGACACGGGGCCCGAGTACGACAACAAGGCCTGCTACCCTCCCCTGATAGTCCAGCCCTGCTCGGAGCCGCTGGCCTCCACCGACAACGTCAATAAACTCCTGCTCATCGACTACTCCCACAACAGGCTGCTGGCCTGTGGCAGCCTCTACCAGGGAGTGTGCAAGCTGATGAGACTGGACGACCTGTTCATCCTGGTGGAGCCCACGCACAAGAAAGAGCACTACCTGTCCAGCGACAGCCAGACGGGGACCATGTTCGGGGTGGTGGTGCCCTCGCAGGGCCAGGACGCCACGCTCTTCATCGGCACGGCCGTCGGCGGCAAGCAGGACTACTTCCCCACCATCTCCAGCCGCAAGCTGCCCCGCGACCCGGAGTCCTCGTCCATGCTGGACTACGAGCTCCACACAGACTTCGTCTCGTCCCTCATCAAGATCCCCTCGGACACGCTGGCCCTGGTCCCGCTCTTCGACATCTACTACGTGTACGGCTTCGCCAGCGGCGACTTCGTCTACTTCATGACCGTGCAGCCGGAGACGCCGGAGAACGGCATGCCCGCCGGCGGCTCCCCCGGCGACCTGTTCTACACCTCGCGCATCATCCGCCTCTGCAAGGGCGACAAGAAGTTCCACTCCTACGTGTCGCTGCCCGTGGGCTGCGTTCACCGCGGGGAGGAGTACCGTCTGCTCCAGGCGGCCCATTTGTCCAAGGCCGGCGCGGTGCTGGCCCGGTCCCTCAACATCAGCGCCCAGGAGGACGTGCTCTTCGCCGTGTTCTCCAAGGGACAGAAGCAGTTCAGCGACCCGCCGGACAACTCCGCCCTGTGCGTCTTCACCATCCAGGACATCAACGCCCGCATCAAGGAGCGCCTGCAGTCCTGCTACCAGGGAGAGGGGAACCTGGAGCTGCACTGGCTGCTGGGGAAGGATGTGCAGTGCACCAAGGCGGTATGGTTCACTTATACTTGGTTCAGTGGTTCTCAAACTTTTTCATGTCTAGGACGCCCAAAATGATATGTATTTGGCCGTGGACCCCCATCTCAAAATATTTTGTTCCAGAGACCCCCAGAAGCAAAGATTTGAGTTACAAATGTTCGCTTTAAAAAATATATATACTCAAAGATTTGCAAAGATTTTCACGATTTTTCAAAAATAGCAGATCTACAAGCTCATAGCGCGGCACCGAGTGCCGCGCTATGAGCTTGTAGATTTGAATAGCCAAAGTATAAAAGATTAAAGTGGTTCAAATTGATGCTATATTAACACATTTTGCTGGGGACCCCCTGGAACCCCACCCCACTTTGAGGACCAATGACTTAGTTGCATGACGGTGCCGCGCAACAAAAATAGCAGATCTACGAGCTCATAACTCGTAGATCTGCTCATCGTGACGCATTGTGAACGTGCAGATTGGCTATTTTCAAAGTATAAATGAGGCTGTAGGTGAAGGCCTATCGATGAAAAGAGAGGGAGAAAGACAAGCTGTCATACAGGTGGACAGACGCAGATAGAGATCAAGAGGAGAAGGATATGGGCCAGCATATCAGAGCAGTAGGTAGAGTGATAGAGACTGACACACAGGAAACCCGCACAGCAAAATCCTGAGTGTTAATTTGACTGAGTGTCAAATTAAAACAGAATTTGCTGTGCATGATGAAAAATGATGAAACCCACCACAGGTTTGGGATCTGAATTCACACTTGACTCTTTGATTGACCTGCATTCACATTCCCACTTCACTTAAAGCTGATAGGCAGATAGCCGGGCCTCACTCAAGAGACCATTCAGGTTTTTTTGTAGGATCCCGCGAGAGAAGCCGTGCTGGAGGAGATTAATTCTACAATGCTAATCAGAGTGGGTTTGTGTGCAGCTTTGATTTCAGTCAGGGAAAAGCTTTGCCATGAGGTCCCTCCCTCCCTCCCTCCCTCCCTCATTCTGTCAGTCAGACCCACTCTACCTTCTTTTTTCCCCTCTCCCACCCTCCCTGTTGCATATTTTTTTCTCTCCGTTTTCCTGTCTTTCTTTCTTTACCCACTCCTTACCCACACCTTTTCCATTTTTGTCTCACTCTCTCTCTTTCTCTCTCTCCCCTTCTGTTGTTCTCACCTTCCCCCTTTCTGTCTCCCTTTCTCTCTCTCCATCACTTTCTCCTTTTCCTTTTTGCTGCCCCTCTCTCTCTCTCCCTCTTCCCCCCCCCTCTCTCTCCCCCCCCCTCTCTCTCTCCCCCCCCCCTCTCTCTCTCCCCCCCCCCTCTCTCTCTCTCTCTCTCTCTCTCTCTCTCTCTCTCTCTCTCTCTCCCCCCCCCCCCCCAGTTTTATTGTGTCTGTCAGCAGTATTTGATCCCTCAGAGACTCATTCTTAATGTAGAGAGCAGGGCATTCTCGCTGTGCTTCTGCGACAGACATAATTCTGCATAATGAGGGACTTTCATGAAAACAAGACAAATTATATTCATCGCAAGTGAAAAAAACAAAACTAAAGTCATTATTAATAGTAATATTAATAATAATCATAATAATAATAATAATAATAATGAACCAAAACATATGTAGAATTGTATTCTTATTCCTCTTATATTATTACTTTAAAATGAAATAAATAAGTGGAGAAAGAAATGTATTCATAAAAGTTCCAAAATGGTTTACTGTTTGACAGGACAGAAGCAATTAGAGGACCGAGTAGGAGTAAGTGTAATACTGTGTTCACAATGGCAGATACAAAGCTACAGGCCACCATTCATTTTCAATGGAAGCCAATTAAAAACATTTACCTATTTATTTCCACTGTTTTATATTTTAACCTCTGAAACCCTCTAGACTTAGTTAAACAGACCTGAGTTGGCCCTGAGTTGGACCGCTTTTTCCCCCCTCCTCAACAAAAGCTCATTTGAGCTTGTAGATCGGCTATTTCTGGCTAATGTTCCCCCCAGAATATGGATGCTGGGGCTCAAGTTGTGGTTAAAACATATTGGGCATGCTACTGTATATGCTATGTGTTGATATGGCCAGACAGGACTCTGTGATGGCCGTACAGTACTTCTCACACTGAGGCATTATGTAAATGCAAGGCACAGTTCTAAACAGATGCATTACTGTTAAAAAGATAGATTTGTACTCTGAGTGACAAGCAATTAGCAGAGGCTTGAGGTGGGTAATTGTAGATGTAGCGTACAGGGCCGCTTTGATGCGTATAATGAAAACCTGACATCATTTTGGCTGCGTGTTTGTATGATGTCAGATCAAGCCATCTAAAGAATCACAGGAACTGGCATGAAAAACGCACGACACGCTCTTGTTTGCCACGAGCAATTAGACTACTCCTCGCAAACACGCGCCCGGACGAGGCCTGTTGATAAACAGAATGGCTGCGAAGCCCTTTGAAGATGCCGTCTCTGCTCTAACCCACAAAGATATGGCGTTCGACACGCGTCAGGCTGTACAGTAGTCAGTTTGTGTTCTCTCTCTCTCTCTCTCTCTCTCTCGCGCTCATCTCTGTGTCCACAGTGATCTCATTCATTTTATCTTCCCTGTCGAACCCCCTTTCCTCCTCCTCCTCCTCTCTCCTCCCATCTATCTACTTCATACTACATCTTACTTCCTTTTACCCCCCTCCTCCCCTCACCTCCTCTTCTTACCCTTTGCTGCCCACTCTCAAAACCTCCCTCCCTTCTCGTCCTCCATTCATCCATCCATCCATCCATCCTTCTTTCTCATGATCTTCTCGGTCACTCTAACTCCCTCCCATTGACATACTGTACTGTACATGTATTGATCCCCCCTCTTTTCTTTTTTCCTTTTCTATTCATTCTTCCTTCCTTCCTTCCTTCCTTCCTTCCTTCCTTCCTTCCTTCCTTCCTTCCTTCCTTCCTTCCTTCCTTCCTTCCCTTTTGCTTTCTCTTTTCCTTTCAATCTTTTCTTTTCCCTCACTCCTTCACGGCCATAATCCAACCTGGCTCCATCATGCTCACTCTCACGCACCTCCTTTGCATCTCTCTCTCTCTTATCTTGCAGCCCGTCCCCATCGATGACCACTTCTGTGGCTTGGATATAAACCAACCCCTGGGGGGCTCCCAGCTGGTGTCAGGCCAAACCGTGTACACAGAGACCAGGGACAGACTGACCTCCGTCACCTCGTACGTCTACAACGGACACAGCGTGGTCTTCCTGGGCACACGCAGCGGCCAGCTGAAGAAGGTGAGGGCAACGCACTAACATGTCGCTACTAACATTTCTAGCATTTGTGGCACCTCCTATGGGTCTAAGCGCAATCATAGAGGTCTCTCAGGGGGCACAATGGCGCAGTCGGTAGCGCTGTCGCCTCACAGCTAGAAGGTCCTGGCTTCGATTCCCGCCGGGGACGCTGTGGGTGCTGGGGGCGTGTCCTCTCCTCCGTGTCATCAGTGCCCATATCCTAGGTGGGGTTGGCGAAAGGGCCTCTCTGTGTGGAGTTTGCATGTTCTCCCCGTGTCCCCTAGGGTAGGTACCCTTACAAAAAACATGCAGTAATCCTGGTCTCTATGCTGCCTCCCCCTGGTCAGCCGGGGCGCCTGATGGAGGGGAAACGAACTGGTTGGAATAACATGTTGATTGGACTGTGATTCGCTAGTGAAACACATGTGATGACCACTGTGACCACACCGCCCAGGCCACTTCACACTCGGTGTGATTTTTATTTTAAGATTGTATGATGTCTGATCCAAGGAATTCAGGGGAATATGTTTATTGTACGACCTATCCGACCTATCCAAGAGTTATAGACCGCAACATATAGTGGCCTGGTATAGCGCCGCCATGAGGCCGGTTTGAAAAAAGTGTGGCAAAGTTTCTTCCTCTGCAGTCTGGGAGTGTCCATGCAAGGTTTGACCTCAATCGGTCCAGTGGTTTGCGAGATTAGCTGCATACACACACACAGGAGCGAAAACATAATCTCTGCCTGTCGGCCTGGCAGAGATGACAATAACAGCTTCCCAGTTCCAGCTCAGATAGGCAAACATTGAGTACTTGTAGTACGGTTAGCTCACTAGCACTGTTATTCATTTTTTTAATGCATTGGATTTTTTACAATCACTTGACAGATGAGATAACCAAATCCACATTTCATTGTGGTAGTAAACATGTCAGCCTAGTTAAAAATACCAAATAGATATGTTGTGGTTTTTCACAATCAATCATTTTTCAAATACCTTAGATGACAATCTGTGTGTTATTTATTCATCTATTAGTTAATCACATTCCCGTAGCCTTCCATGTCCATAGGGGATCCTGATATTGCTTTCTAACATTCCAGACATACAATGACCTCCTTTTACGAGGTTCATGAAGCTGAATTAGACGCATGTCTATCACGTTCTATTTCAATGTTTGTCCTGTGATATAATCATGCGTGTTCTATAAGGCCCTTTGATGTAGCTGGATTGACTGGGCACCACCGCAGGCCTGATTATACTGCAGAGTCTAACAGTATGAATGTATGACAGGACTGTTGTGACACTAGCCTGGGGGAAACAGTTTTATGAGCAGCAATCTTCTGACACACGCGCTCGCGCACGCACACACACACACACACACACACACACACACACACACACACACACACACACACACACACACACACACACACACACACACACACACACACACACACACACACACACACACACACACACACACACACACACACACACACACACACACACATCAGAGAGAGAGAGAGAGAGAGAGAGAGAGAGAGAGAGAGAGAGAGAGAGAACGTACTCACCACATTTTCACTAGAGAAAGTGAGAGAGACAGGAAGACAGATGGACAAAGACAGAAAGTGTGTGTGTGTGTGTGGGGGGGGGGGGGGGGGGGGATAGAAAGGGAAAGACAAAGAGATAAAGAGATAAAGTAAGAGAAAGGAGAAACAAGTCCTAAAGTCACAGAGACCCGCTGAGAGAGACAAGAAAACAGAGAGAGAGAGAGAGAGAGAGAGAGAGAGAGAGGGGGGGGCATGGGGGCAAACTGAATCACATGCTCTGTGTCAGTATGTGTGAGTTTAAATGAGTGCGGTATGAAATCCTCCATCATTCCTGGTCGTAAGTGGCGTCCAAAAGCAAAAGGGCAGATTGTCATTACATCGATAGCATGTGCAGCCATGATTCAGACCACAGGGTCACCCCCGAGGGGGTGCCCCCCCCGGGGTCACGTCTAGCAACGCTTTTCCATCTTCCCAAATGGACAGGCTGAGTAGGAAATGGGGCATGACAATAAATGGCATGAGCAGATCACCGGGGCAACGGGAGGTGACCGCGTAAGGTCAAGCCCGCGACGGGATTGTTACAGCTGAGGGCGAAAAGGTCAGACAGATAACCAACGGTCTCACGGAGTCAGGGCTGCGGATCGGCTTCACACGGACGGCAAACATATGGACGTACGTCCTTCGTCGTCTTTCAATTAGGTCACTGCCGTTTCCCCCGATACGACCGGGACACTTCCATCGTCATCTGTCACAGTTTGGTTGTCAAAGGTGGTTGATTTTAATTGAGTAATGTGACCCCCGGGGGGGGGGGGGGGGTTTCCTCCTCCGGACTACCTCATATCCCATTTCAGGCTCTGCGGTTCAGTGTTGTAAGAAAATGTCCACAGTGAATGCGTGACCATATTTTAATAAGATTAAACCATCTATAAGGCTTCAGGGAGTCAGCGGGCGTCAGCTCGCCTTTAGACCCTCAGGTTTTTCAAGCACATTTCCGTTTGAAAATCTGTTATTTTCAGCAAGAGACACTATTGTACAAAGATATTGTGACGATATTTTTTCCCGCTTGGTTCTTTACTCGACCACCTGCGCTCCTATCTCTTTCTATCCCTTCTTCCTCCCTCGTCCACCTCTTATCTCTCCCATATCTCTCTCTCTCTATATCTCTCCCTCATATCACATCTCTCTCTCTTGTCTTTTTTCCTCCTCTTCCTCTGTGTCTCCTTTCTCTCTTATTGTCTCTTACAGTACATTCACTCGCACGCACGCACGCACGCACGCGCACATACACACACACACGCACACGCACACGCACACACACACACACACACACACACACACACACACACACACACACACACACACACACACACACACACACACACACACACACACACACACACACACACACACACACAGAAGAAAATACAATGAGCAGCAGGAGAGCATTTGTGGTCAGCAAAATGAAGACCATATGAGGGCCATCTACTGTTCCAATGTCCCACTCCCACTGTACTGCCTTGTGGTGGGCCATGGGAACCCACCCAGAACAATGGGAATGGATGGGGGGGAAGTGGGATGGGGGCGGTGCGGTGGGGGGGAGGAGGAGGAGGAGGAGGACAAGGGACCAGAACAGGAAACTGGCTGACGGAGGAGAAGGTAACAGTTGAAACACAAAGGGACGTCGTGTTGTGGAAATGATGAAGGTCTGGCGCCGTGCCACACAGCCCGGCGAGCGCCACACAGTGAAGTCCTCAGTGTTCATTTAACTCTGAGAGTGTACAAGTGGAACCAAATGGACCCCCTCCGTTTGTACACTCTCAGCGCTAAATGAACCCTGAAAGATTTGACGGTGTACATTCAGCTTTCCTCTGATGCTAGTTATTGAAGAGAGATGAGGCAGTGGTTTCAAGAGTGATGTTTTTTTGTAGTTATCCAGGTTCACGCACGCACGCACGCACACGCACACACGCACACACACACACACACACACACACACACACACACACACACACACACACACACGCACGCACATACATTAGCCCTTTCAGCCCTGGCTTGTAATCACGTTATCATGTTTAGTTAATGGCAGTCGCTACCCTACAGCTTGTCCAGCGGTCATGGTCGATACGGTTCTCTTTGTGACTGTATTTAATGTGATGGCTGAATGATTAGTCACGTCATACTGACAGGCAGCCCCTCTGAGCCCCCTCCATGAAACACTGTTTCCTTTTCATTAGGCAGATCAGTCTCTACGCCAGCCCTGTCTGTTGTATGTGATCTTAGATAGGATCACCGGAAACCTCGTCTAATCACTGCTCCCTCTGACCTTTTGTAGCCATTAGCCGCTCGTTATGTTTGCTGTGATAGAAAATTAAGCGTATATTGTGCGCTCGTTGCGAGCGGATAAGAGTATCAGCTGCACGCTTTGCTTTTAACCCATTAAGACCTGAGGCGATTCTTTAAAAAAAATCTAAATCTCAACAGCTTTTTGAAAAAAATCTGGAAAATATTTTTTCAAGATTTTTCAAAAATAGCAGATCTACAAGCTCATAGCGCGGCACTCGGTGCCGCGTTATGAGCTTGTAGATCTGCTATTTTTGAATAGCCCAAAGAAATCTTAAAATGAGACGCAGATGCGTCCCCGGTCTTAATGGGTTAAACCCGCCCTGCTCGGCCCTCCTCCTCCCCGCCTAATTAGCATTCACACGGCCGTGATGGATATGTGGGCTAATCAATGTCCACTGTCCTAGGCTGTCAGCCACCATCTGACCATGTGCATGGTCACTCAGCCCTGAAGGTGGCCAGTTGTCAGGCCCTTATGTCACCGCGTTTCCCCCTGTCATAACAATATTGACTCCTGATGCACCTTGGTTCGGGGCGTCCGTTTAGAATTCATTGACCATGCCACAGTGTGTGTGTGTGTGTGTGCGCTGTACGTGTGCGCGCGTGTGTGTGTGTGTGTGTGTGTGTGTGTGTGTGTGTCTGCTCGCTCGTACACAGAGCAACATTTGTTTTGGATTATGTTTTCTGGGAAATTGTTTTTTTTTTGCTTCCCAGTGTAATGAAATATTTTTTGTGTGGATTCCTCCCTCTCTGCCAAATTGTCAGTTCCCTATTTCTGGTTGTGGTTTTACCCAAAAAAGAAAAAAAGAAGAAGAAGAAGAATTGGAAAAGAATTAGTAGGTTGTATCAGATTATGTGTGTGAGTTCATGTGTGCGTGCGTGTGCGTGTGTGAGTGCGTGTGTGTGTGTGCATGCCGGACCCCTGTCTGCGCTGAGTGGCAGATTGGAAATTATTGGTTGAAGAGAGTATAGCGCCTTATTGTGTCTCCTGGGGCGGCATCCATATGTTTATGTTAGTTGAACATGATTTTAGAGGCCACAGACAGACTGGCCGACATATGGACACACTTTCCGAAGGACTTAGAGGGCCTTTTAAACACACCGACATAAACGCAGATATCGGCCGTGTGTCCGAGACATCCTCGTCTACCGAAAGGAAGGGTATTTTACGAATGGTAGTTTCAAGAGATATTTGTATGCTGTGTCCTCTCTCAGTTTGTATGGCATGCAAAAATCTGCTCCATATGTAAATGCTCAAGGGAGGGACATTTGGGACAAATTAATTGCTGATATAACGCCTGGCATCCTTACAACTGTGCTCATTCTGCTCGAGCAGACGGGGAATCGTAGAAGTTGAGCCTTTTTTTTGTTTTGCTTGGCTCTCCCGGGACGGGAGGGCATGGGGAGAATGTCCAGGATGCAAACAGGGCTGTGAGAGAGAGTGGTAGGTTTTGTTTTCATTAACCCATTTAAACCGGGAACGCATCTCTGTCATTTTAAGATTTCTTTGGCTATTAAAAAATAGAAGATATACAACATTTGTGCAAATATTTTTTAATTAATATTTTTTAAAGCGAACATTTGTAACTAAAATCTTTGCTTCTGGAGGTCCCTGGAACTAAATATTTGACCAATGTTCGCTTAAAAAAAAATATACTGTATATTCAAAAAATGTGCACAAATTCTCACGATTTTTCAAAAATAGCCAAAATTATAAAATAATGGTTATAGCTCAAATCTAAAATGACACTGATCCGTTACTGGATTGAATGGGTTAAGAATTCACAGGGTCACATTACATACCACTAGCTGTTTGTGTAGCCATTCTGGGCTTTGTCGTTCTATTGCCAGGTTCTGGCGACGTAATTGTTGACACCAGGAAGGATATTGCTCTTTATTGGTCTAAATACCGTTAAGGGGTTAAATAGATTATCTCATAAAAACATGAGGACTGCTGGGAAGACAGATTGAGAAAGGGGACCTATAAAGTCATATGAACGTTGTGGTCATTGCGGCAAAAATCCGCTTTATTTAATAGCACACGGACCACACAGGAGGCCGGGGGGAATGTCATATTTATCTTCTGTGGTTTTGTGGTATAGTACAATGCTAACCTAGAAACCCTCCTACTCTGTAACTATGTTTAGATCATGTTTTATAAGCAATGCAACCCCTTCTACCTCCTGACCAGGTGACTGCATCCCCAATGCTTCACACCATCCAGATAGATAGATAGATAGATAGATAGATAGATAGATAGATAGATAGATAGATAGATAGATAGATAGATAGATAAGCAAGCAAACAATCAAATAAACAAAGAAGTAGTAGTCTATTTATATCTGCATTAAAGGCATCGAGTTTCATCATGCACAATTAATGATCAGTTAATAGTCTATTTATATCTGCATTAAAGGCATCAAGTTTCCTCGTGCACAATTAATGATCAGAACATGTAACGAAATATTCAAGAGATTGCAACAATACGTTCTCACACACAGATGAAAGTCTAACTACAAAGAGAGGATGACTGAAGGCAAGGACATACTGTACGTTCAGGTTCAGAAGCACATAGGCCCATTATGAGGAAAATGCTGTCATATTTTAAGCCACAAAATTGTGCCAATTGCGTCAATTACAGTTACAAGTCAATTACAGTTACAAGTAACCATGCATGTGACCTCATAACATATTGTGGTCACGGAAATTACACCGGTAATTTTAATCAAATTGCAATAAAGCTACACCATCCACCATGTACAGTAAAGCAGTGGTTCTCAAATGTTTCATGTCAAGGACCCCCACATTGACACTTATTAGCCCACGGACCCCCATTTGAAAATATATGCCAGGCACCCACATAAGAGAAGATTTTTACGGCTCTAGCAGTGATTCTCAACCATTTTAAATTTCAAGGACCCCCAGTTTGACATGCATTAGGCTACGGGACCCCCGTTTAATGGCATTTCTATCTCTGGGACCCCAATTTATGTCGTAAAATCAATGTTAATTTAACTCTGAGAGTGTACAAATGGAACCAAATGGACCCGTTAGGGTCAGTAACAGAGTTACAGACCCATAAGGGTCCATTTCGTTCCTTACTATCCATTATTTTGCTGGGGACCCCCTGGAACTCCCTCAAGGACCCCTGGGGGTCCCCGGACCCCACTTTGAGAACCAATGCTGTAAAGAACAAAGACATATGCATATAGGCTCAGAAACTGATAACATGGACAAATAGAGGATCTATTTGTGGATTTTCAAGTGCAGTACTATGGCCTGAGAGAGAGAGAGAGAGATGTACTGTATGTACTGCTGTACTGTATAAGTCGGTCCTTAGACCTTCACCTCGTTGTTTTGTAATAAAGATCCGTGCAAGTTCCAGACAGTGGGCGGGATCTTTCTCATTATGTTTTTATCTTGTGAAAAATCCCACTACGTTATAATTACATTGTAATGTAATTTGTAATGAGGTAATTATTACCACCATTAAAATGTTCCTCTAGAAACGCCCTGGGGGGAGCACACAACACACTTTAGGAATCCCTGGTACATCATTACCCTGTATACCATGGCATAATAGAGAATGTAAGATAAGATAAGATATTGTCCTGCGAGGGACATTTGTCTTGGGCTAATCTATGCTGTATCAGGCATTTGTTCCTGATAAACCACAATCCAAAGTGTTGAATTGACCAGAGGTCAGTAATATGTCCTGGTAAAACCCTGGAAAAACCTCACCTATACCCATCATTATAACCTACAAACCTAAAGTTAACGAGACTGCCCAAGAAACTGTATTGTGCATGTGTGTCAGTTGGCTCATTTTAAAACCAATTAAACCTGCCTCACTTTCAGGGAAGATGGAGGAGCCGTTATTCTCCCAACGGACCGATGCCCGGTCAGTCCTGTTTTAGATGATGTGATTAACCCATTCAGACCGGGAACGCTTATGTCATTTTATTTTTTTCCTTTGGCTATTCAAAAATAGCAGATCTACAAGCTCATACCGTAGATCTGCTAATTATGTTTTTGAAAAATCTGTTGAAAAATCTCAACATGTGTGCAAATCTTTGGATTATATATGTTTTTTAAAGCGAACATTTGTAACTCAAATCTTTGCTTCTGGGGGTCCCTGAAACTAAATATTTTGAGATGGGGGGGGTCCATGGACAAATACATATAATTTTGGGGGTCCTTAACATAAAATAAAACCTGTTAGGATTTAAAAGACATTTGTAGAATCCCCCCAGAAGCAACGATTTGAGTTAAAAATGTTCGCTTAAAAAATGTATATATTCAAAGATGTGCACACATTTTCACGATTAAAAAAAAATAGCAGATCTACAAGCTCATTGCGTGGCACTTGGTGCCGTGCTATGAGCTTGTATATCTGCTATTTTTTAATAGCCAAAGAAAGCTAAAACACAGATGCGTTCCCGGTCTTAAAGCGTTAAATTCTGCGTTTTAAAGTCAAGGACCCCCCAGTTTGATAATGCATTAGGCCACGGACCCCCATTTGGTATGTTTTTTTTTTTTATCTCTGAGTGCACAAATGGAACCAAATACGGAACCGTAAAATGGTCTATTTACTTCCTAACTATCACTGATTCAGCTGGAGACTCCTTAGAACCTGCTCAATGAATCGTTGGGTCCCCGGACCCCAAGATTTAGATTAAACCACGTTTAAATCCTCTGAAACCAACCACCACAGACCGGGTCGGAGGGGGTCAGTACATTCTCTGAGCTCATCACCGGACCCTCTGCCCCTCGGTCACTCTCATCATACCCAGCTAAATGCTGTCTGCACCTCCATACTTTTCACAGCTGGTAATTTCCATTTCATAGCAGGGTTGTTGTGGTGGTTGTGGGGGTGGGGGGGAGGGAGGGAGGGGCTAGGGGTCCCATACTTTGCTTCAAGCTCTGGTTTCTATCAATTCTATTTATGAAACACGGGGTGTGGGAAATACAATCCACCTTATTCACATGGCAGCCATTTTGCTCTTATATCATACTCGGGAAACCCACTCCACTCGGGGGAGCTGACTCCCTCTACTGTGTGGGACTGTGGTGAAGACAGCATGAAAGGAGGGAGGAGGTGGAGGAGAAAGAGGCAGAGAAGAGGGAAGCAGAGGAAGAAGGGGGAGAAAGAGAGAGAGAGAGAGAGAGAGAGAGAGAGAAATATATATAGAGAGAACAAGACAGTGTGAGAGGCTTATCATGGGAGAAATCTGTCTTTGAAATAAGTACTTGAAGCAGTGGTTCTCAAACCTTTTCATGTCAAGGACCCCTAAATGAATATGTATTTGGCCGCGGACCCCCATCTGAAAATATTTTGTGCTAGGGACCCCATACAAGATTTGTGTTTCCAAATGTTGAACTGCGAACTGCGATGCGTTGTGGGCTTGTAGATTGGCTATTCTCAAATAGCCCATGTATAATGGGTTAAAGTGGTGAAACCGATTTTGATGCTATATCAACTAAATGTACTGGGGACCCCCTGGAACCCCCTCAAGGACCCCGAGGGTCCTCGGACCCCACTTTGAGAACCACTAACTTAAAGGATTGTCTGGTGTTGTAGTTAATGGCAGTGTGAGTGAGGCAGTATCTGGGCCGATGATGCGGAGAAGAGAATCCTGGGTCACTGCCATGCCCATTCAGCGGCCACTGGCTGCACAGTATGATCATTTGTGTTCATTAAAAAACGAAAAAGTACATAAATTAGACTTAGGGAGGACACAAATTAGACCCGTACAGGTAAAATGTTGGCCCTAACGGGTGGCCCTATTTTGGAGGACTGCCATACAGCACAGTGGATGGTGGGTTTTGTAGACAGCAGAAGGGTGCAGTACCTGCAGGGCAGTGGGAGATGGGTTGGACAGCTCAATATGTGAAGACTGACCTTGAGCAGATGTCTGCCTAGCAGATCTGTGCCGTTTTTATGGTTGAAAGTTTCTTGCCATTTTAAACATTTTAACATACGTAGCACTATACAGTGCTGAAAAACAATGATTAATAAAATAAAAATAAAAATGTATAATAATTATATATATATAATATAGATATATATAATAATAATGATATATATATATATATATATATATATATATTAAAGAACCCCTTTAAGAACCCCTGCATAAGACCACGGACCGCATTTATGGTTATGTCTGAGTCATAGTGGCGTGGCTGTGGTTCACCAGCCAGCCCTCCCTTAAGCCAATTTTAATATAGGATATTTTGTCAGTCTTATTGTAAAAACAAGTTCTATGAACCACTCCAAATCCAAATATCTCCATCCCCTCAGCAAAGTCTGTCTACCACCATAACGGCAGTTTGGATCAGTTCTGCTCTCCCACAATCTTTCACAGCTGATGTGCCACCCAGCACATAATACCTGGGAGAGAATTCAAAGTCATTGCATGAAGTCATCTCCTTCATACAAATGCTGACTTTTGGGAAGAATCCCAAAAGTCATGAATCTTAGGGCATTGCCAGAGGGCATGGAGTAATGTACCCTCTGAATTGTGACGATGTCATGTAGTCTGCTGTGTTTCTAAGGCTTGATCAACGTAATCTACTGTAGATGGTGTCCACTATAGACGCGATTGATGCTTTTAAATTGAATGAGTCTTACTTTTATGTCCCTTGACAGCTTTCTTTGATTTTGGTCTTATTCCATTCTGCTCATTAAAAGGAAGGCTTAAATCTTTCTCCCAGATCCACTCCTTAATGCTGTTGCAAGTGTGTATAGACAAAGGTATCTTTTTTATAAAATGGGATTGTATGCTTTGAGTACACTGGACAATGAAAAGTAAAAGTCCATTGACAGTCAGCTGGTCTCTCCATCTGTTTGTGTGTGTGTGTGTGTGTGTGTGTGTGTGTGTGTGTGTGTGTGTGTGTGTGTGTGTGTGTGTGTGTGTGTGTGTGTGTGTGTGTGTGTGTGTGTGTGTGTGTGTGTGTGTGTGTGTGTGTGTGTGTGTGTGTGTGTGATGGGTTGATGAGCCAAACGGAATCTGGCAGTACACTATTTGTAATAATCTATCTAGTTTACCAGTCAGTAAGAAACCGATACGGCCTGACAGAGAAACCGATATGGATATTTTGCCTTCAATATTCTCTGCGTGTCATGACACAATACACAACAGTTTGCAAGCATTTAACCATTTAGTCATGTGTGGGATGATGCATAAACACATATTAAATATGTTTTCCAGTTTGAGGAAATAATCTCAGTGAAAGAGACGAGCTAACACACACTATATAAAGTGAGATTGTATGATTTTGGAGATGTTTATCTGACTGTGGCTCTGCCATCTAAATGGTGGAAATAGAAATGGATGAGCATGTGCCTCGGTACAGACCGGTTGATCTGGTCCTAAGTAGGTGGGCAGGGGATGGCAGCACAAATTGTGGTCCTCATTGACACCAAAAAGCGTGCTGCTGAACACATTCTACCATGACTCCCCTGTCACATTGGCACACGGTGAGTCCCCATAATATCCAAAACTGTCAATTTGCCCGTGTTCTGCACAACTCATGTGCCAGTGCACCAGCAGGGCCCTGAGAGTATACACACATTGTCATTTTTACACTCATTACAGTGAGTTAAATTAACAGCGAGGATTTTTATTTTTTACGGGGTCCAGCACCATCAGTCTGTGGCGGCTGCCCATCTCCTTTTTCTGGGGTGTATCTCTCTCTCTCCCTCGCAGTGGTGGAAAGTAACTAAGTGCATTTACTTAAGTACTGTACTTAAGTACAATTTTGAGGTATTTGTACTTTACTTGAGTATCTCCAATTTCCAATACTTTTACTTCTACTCCACTACATCTCAGAGGCAAATATTGTACTTTTACTCCACTACCTTAATTATTATTACAAAACATACATTAACCACTTCAGCCCTATATACGTTTCGGCCATTTGAAAATAGCCGATCTACAAGCTCACAATGCTTCGCAATGCGACACATTGTGAGCTTGTAGATCTGCTATTTTCAAACGATTTTTTTATTCAAAAACCTGTGAAATGGGACATTCTGCATAATGAGTACTTTCTGCTTTTGGTACTTTAGTTATATTTTGATACCATTATTACTTTTGTACTTTCACTCAAGTCAAATACTTTTACTTGTAACAGAGTATTTCTACATTGTGGTATTGATACTTTTACTTAACTCATTCAGTGCCAAGATACATTCAGAAGCCGAGATACAGCCTTTTTCAGTAAGAAGTTAAAGAAGAAGTGAATGGAGCAGCAAATCTTCAAATCATGATATCTTGGGTTCTGAACATTTCGTACGTATACTCGTATAGTTCTGCCCTCCTGTTCCCGTCCTTCCATCTAGGAGGCTATCTCTTCTTTCATCCTGTCTGTCTTCCTTTGCGTCCCTCATGTCTGGCTGGCAGTGCTGTGTGCTGACTGCCTGGAAGGTGGAGGCGTGCGTGATTGATTGATGCACTTTTGGTGCCCAGGGGATCCAATCATGTAATCAGTTGGTATTGATCGGGGCCGTCTCTATTGAGAGTGCAAGTGCAGAAGCGCCGCCACTGTTTGCACGGGCGAGACCTGGCATCCACACGAACTCTGCTGCAGTCAGATCTGGTTTAGGCAGTGGTGGAGAAAGTACTCAAATGTTTGCTTATGTAAAAGTATCAATACTGCAATGTAGAAATAGATCTGAATTGTGCTGAGCAGGGAGAAATATGTAGCAGAGCCTGAACGGCAAGATAAAATATTACATCCACACTTGTATTCTCATTCTATATATTTGTTAAATATATATTCGGTCTATAATATTGGTTCAATCTATCTGTGAGTTATCTGACTGAACTTGAGTAAATGTACTTAGTTACTTTCCACCAGTGGGTTTAGGTGGCGAGGTCGCTCACGTCTGTAATGTCAGAATGCGTGGCGGAGAGAGAACCCTGTCATGATCACACAGTAGTTCCACATCTCTCCTCAGCGACAGTGCCATAACTCCCCTCCTCTTATTCACTATGATCTTATTTAAAGCTTACGGTTTAGAAATGAATTCACTTTGCTGTAATTACATGTATAATGAGACGATCTCCCAGAATTTTAAATAAGGGGTTCAACCAGGTCTAGCGTGTCTAATGAGCATCTCTTTACTCCTTCCTGTCAGGCTTAATTCTAGGGCTGAAACTATTGATTTTTTTTGTTCGTTTTTGCGATTACTCTATCAGTTGCTTTTTCGATTAATTCAATAATCAAGAATTGCACTTCTTGATTATCTTGAAAAATAGCAGATCTACAAGCTTACAACGCGTCGCATCGCGACGCGTTGTAAGCTTGTAGATCTGCTATTTTTAAATAGCCTATATATAAAACAATGCTAAAGTGGTTACTTGAGTAAATGTACTTACGGTAGTTACTTTACACCACTGATATATATATACATATAATCAACTAAATATATTCTGATTAACTGTTGTACCCCTACTTGATTGTAATGTTTTCCCCCTGTTGTTTATTCAAATCTCTGCGGCAAGCATCACAATATAAATATGTAAGACATTATTACTGTATTTTATGATGCCATTCAGATACTGCCTGTACTGATGATGAGAGACGTGTTCTCTCTCAGTGTGAGGGCACACAGTGTAATAATTACATGTACTGGTTGGTTGCTGTATCTGGTTTTTGTAGTCGAGGGTGGGGCTATTATAGAGCTCAAAGCTCCACCAGTGGGGTATCCATTCTCTATGCTTTTTAATGAGCCAGAAAAGTTTGCTGCCTCAAAGTCACTCCAAAGTCAAATTGATGCTTTTGATGCTGAGCTAAGTGAATACATTACACAGAGTTGAACTAAGCCAACCCCAACGTTGTTTGGTTGGGGCACATGCAGCAACACATCGCCAGATTGAGCTAGTGTGCTGCACTGAAATCTGTCTCGCCAGATCCGTCATTGCATGTTCCTGTTGTTGTGGACAGACAGGCCTGCTCAGAATCTGAATCACTTCATATCAACTGGTGCATGAAATGTGCAGCAACGCCGGACAGACACATCAACAGCTGTCACAGGAACTAAAGCACAAACTGATGCATTGTCCGGTGGCACAAGGACAACTGAACGTCACAGGCTGTAACAACGCATTGCACAGGCCAGGGTGCACTGAAGGCATTGTAGTTGACAGGAGACTATACTGTAGACCAGGGGTCTTCAATGTTTTTCAGGCCAAGGACCCCCTAGCTGAGAGCGAGATGAAGCAGGGACCCCCTCTATATTGTATAAAATTGTGTTTCAGATTAAACCTTTTATTTTTTTACTTGATCTGCTCTTTTTCCCCTCTACGTCTATACCTCTTTGCCAAAAATAGCAGATCTACAAGCTCACTTGAGGTGTTGTGAGCTTGTAGATCTGCTCAGAAAAGATTCTCCTTAGAAAAGGGATGCTATAGGGTTCAAGTGGTTAATGTAAAAAGAAAAATCATATCACACAAAGATTTGGCGGCTCCCCTGTAGTAACTCTGAGGACCCCTATGGCTCCCAGACCCCCTGTTGAAGACCCCTGATATAGACGATATAGATAAGTGTCCCACAACGAACTAGCCAATTACAGCGCTCCTGTCCCTCTGGCTTATGCGATGTCCCAGAACTAGCCAATCGCAGACTGTACAAGTGCACCAGTGCAAGCCGACGTTATACTGACACACATACTGTATATGTTGTGAACAAAACCTCCAGATTGCTCAATTATTAATGCGTGTGCACATTAAACTCAATCTGACCTGTTCTAACCCACTTTTTAGCCCCCATCAGTTCAGAGTGCAGGTGACCTTCAAATAGAGGGTATTGATGGAGAGAGGTAGACCAGTGGTTCCCAATCTTTTCTGGATCAGGGCCCACTTCCACACTTTCTTATAAGTGTTGGCAGCCCACCCACCTGACCACAGGAACGTGTTAAGTGGTGAGATGGGTGAGCCACAAGCATTTTTATTTTAATGGTCAATCAATCAATTTAGTTCAGACCTGGATCAATGGAACTAACGTGGTACATTTGTGTTTTGCCAAGTATTTGAGAGCCCACTTGAAATATCCTCATGGCCCACCAGCAGTGTTGGGCAAGTTCCTTTAATTTTTTATAGATTACGTATTACTTATTAATTTCATTTTACTGTCTGAGCAAGAGCAATATATTATATTACTTATTATATACTTTGTAGTTACTTTTACCAACATGCTCAAATAGAACTAGCCTTAATAGCCTAGAACCTTTTAAATAAATATCAATAATTAATGTAGCCTAATTATATTATATGCACAGAGTTGTTCTGTACATGGCCACTATATAGCCATATACCATATACCCATTGATTAATATATTAAATGCATGTTTATTTATTCGACTTATTAACAAATCACATCATGTAGTCTACTGAAGAGGTTTTGCCCACTTCAGGGGTCTAGAGTTAGATGGGCTGAGTTAGTAGGCATCTATTTGCTATTAAATACGCAACGAAAATAGTCAGATTGATCAGATTCAGAACAAGGCGTTCAATACCGCATCGGGAGATGCTTGGGGTAGCTACAATATAAAGACCTGTGACACTGACACTGCTGCTGGGGTGTTCTGTGTTTCTGACGTGACGTTACTTGTTTACGGGACTGTTGCTCTTCTGGGCATGCTGTCTGACAGACCACCACCATGTGCCGTGCGCCACAGAAAATGTTCACCAATGTTGCAGTTCGCGTTATAGGCTGTTTATTCCCACTGAATGTCAAACCAAGTGTTTGATAGTTCCCAGTCACGCCTTAACTTTAGCGTGTGCTGCGTTTTCTCTTCAGTTGTGGAGATAATGGTGGAGTTAGTAGGCTATCAGGGGGTAGACAGTCTAAATGCCCGGGCGCTGGCTTCCACCCGGCAGCAACCCAGCAGGCACAGACAGGACATGGCACAGAGACGAAGGCACGGCAGGAGGTCCAACCTGGGTCCTTCTACACCAATTTTACTGGCCTTCTTCTTGTGTTTTATTTTGTTCATTATTGTTAAATTCAGTGCTGATGTGTGTGACGGACATGGGGGACCGACCGAGGTCCCCCATGGGGATGTTTATGGAAATATGCGTCCCGTATTGCTTCAATACAGAACGCGATTCCGGACAATTCCGTATTTTCCGTGACGGGTGGTAGTTTGTAACTCGTTACCCCCAACACTGCCCAGCAGTACTGTAGGCCCCGGCCCATAGGTTTGGAATCGCTGAGGTAGACAACGAATTTGTATGGGAGAGAGAGGGAGGAAGACAGCAGAGATGCAAAACTGGTATACTCACATGCTGTGCTATTTATTGGCTCAGTAGAAATGTAGAACTTTCACTGCATACATCACTAATGTTACTGGGGCATGCCTGCTGGCGGAGATGTAAGCTCTACTGAGCACACCTGTCTAGTTGGCCACGTTACGGAAAACAAAAACTTGTCTTTTTGTTCATAAAATATTCATAATAAGATACACAGGGCTTTTTCATTATAATGTTTGTTACCTTCTAGATAGGATGGCCTGCGAAGAAAACACATTATAAAAAGATGCAACTATTGAAGGACAACAGAGACCAGAGAGAGAAAACTTGTGGGTTGGAGTGAAACTAGTAAACAAGGATGGAACTGGAACAACTAGAGTTTATTATGGTGACGACAAGTTAGAGAATGGGTGAAAAATGAAGACAGGAGAAACTCGGCTTGTTAAGGTCACTCTTTTTTTTTTTTTTTATATAATTTTTATCCCACGATTTTGTAACCCTCTTTTCACCCGGTGCCAATTTGCTAAGTGATCCTGGGCACTACACTCCCCCCACCAGCCTAGGGAGGCCAGGGCCGAGCTCATGCCTCCTTCAATGCATGAGAGCCAACTGACCTTCTTGTCACCTGACAGGGGGGAGTTTCCCTGGTTGGACGTAGCGCGTGGAAGGAACACGTTATTCCAACCAGTTCCCTTCCCCTCCATCAGGCGCCCCGGCTGACCAGGGGGAGGCAGTATAGTGACCAGGATTACTACATGTTTTTGTGAGGGTATTAACTACCCTGAGAGACACGGGGAGAACATGAAAACTCCACACAGAGTAGGCCCTTTCGCCAACCCCACCTAGGGTATGGGCGCTGGTGACGTGGAGGAGAAGACACACCCCCAGTGCCCACAGCGTCCCCGGCGGGAATGGAACCCGCGATAATGATTTGAAGTCATATCGCCTTGCCTGGTTTGGACTAAGACGAAATGTCATGTCATGTTTTGAAGTTTCCCTTTTCTGAACATGTAATAGTAGGCAAACAATCGGTGACAATTGGCGAACATTCTGCAAAAATAGCTGATCGACAAGGTCACACCTCGTTGTGAGATTGTGCATTGGTGTTTTTGGTGTAGTGGTGTAGCGGGAAAATGTAGAGGGAAAATAGCATAACATTAAAAGATCTTAACTTTAGTCTTTTATTACAGGTGTATGTACGTACACATTATTATTACATTTCCTATACGTAGGTATAGGAAATGTTTTTACTACATGGTTACTTTATATTTTAGAGATAGTGAATGAGATTCAGAGATTCATTCATTAGTTATGATATGTCCAGGGTTAATGTTCCAAGTTGTCATTTTCAATTATGCTGAATGAACATTTTTATTTTAAATAAAAAGATCTGAGGAGATCTGAGGATTTTGCTGTGTGGGTTCAATCCTTGCCAATTCATTTGACATTCATTAACTAGAGTCATTAACAGCATGCCTATTCTGGGGGGAATTCGCCCAAAATATGAAAGATATATTTTTGGCAAAGAGATTTGGTGTAGATTGTAGAAAAAGAAAGTGGTCCAAGCAGTGTTGATTTCGTCGACTAAAACTATGACGAAAAATGTTCCTCGACTACCTTTTTTCACTGACGAAAACTAAATAAAAACTAAGCTATGATGACTAAAACTAAGACTAAATATATTGACAATTTCGTCAACAAATAAAAACTAGACTAAAATGGTAGTGAGGGACTAGTGGAGAAGAGATCCAGTAGAACTAGAAGTCATATTATGGTTGGTTGCGCTATGGGTGTGCATGCTGAAAATAGCAGATCTATAAGCTCACAACGCGTCGCGCTGCGACGCGTTGTGAGCTTGTAGACTAGAGCTTGTAGATCTGCTATTAGATTAGATCTCAGCATGCAACCGAATGTAAAATCAGCCATTACAACGCCATCAAGACCCGCCAAAATACATTTTTAGTCGACTAAATCAACTGTAAATTAAGTCGACTATAATCTTATGATATTTAGTTGACTGAAAGACAAAAACTAAAACATTTCAGGTGATTAAAATATGACTAAAACTAAATGGAATTTTATTCAAAAGACTATGACTAAAACTAAATCAAAATTTGCTGTCAAAATCAACACTAGGTCCAAGTGCTGTTGTACAGTATCTCAAGTCCGTTTTACTGAGAATAGAGGGTGGGAGCCTTGCACTCACCATCATGTCTGTGTGTGACTGTGTGCCCCTGCAGATCAGAGTGGACGCGCCTGGGGAGGGAGGGCTGCTGTATGAGACGGTGACGGTGATGAAGGACAGCAGCAGCGTCCTGCGTGACATGGCCTTCTCCCTGGACCACTACTCTCTCTACGTCATGTCCTTCAACCA
This sequence comes from Gymnoscopelus microlampas, assembly GCF_963454915.1. NCBI lineage: Eukaryota > Metazoa > Chordata > Actinopteri > Myctophiformes > Myctophidae > Gymnoscopelus > Gymnoscopelus microlampas. Next base: position 33,705,087 of record NC_139944.1, read on the forward strand.
GGTGAGCCCATCACCCGTGAACCCTCCTTGCTGTAGTTGGGATAAAATGTCACTAATTCCACTTCTTTGTCTTACTTTGTCACATTTGTTCCGACACACACAAACACACACACACGCGCGCGCACGCACGCACGCACGCACGCACGCACGCACGCACGCACGCACGCACGCACGCACGCACGCACGCACGCACGCACACACACACACACACACACACACACACACACACACACACACACACACACACACACACACACACACACACACACACATACACACCACATTCACGCTCTAGCAATGTGCCCGCCGTTGCCTGGGTTAAATTGGCATAAAGCCATAGGTTTGTATTTATGTATGGCTGGACAGTGAATACTTTTACTAGTTATTGGTTGATGATTAGGTAAATGACATTTAGAAGCAGTACAGTTTCCATTGAGGGTAGTGAAGAAAGTATGTTTCCCATGTGTTTTTTTTGCACAGACTGACTGAAATAATATAATGACATTTTATAATGAGCTTATTTATTTACTTTGCTTTTGATAGAAAATGTTGGTGGTTTTGACATCTGGAGAGCACATAAGACACTTTTTGGTACCATTTCTAACATGAGAATATCAAACATACAGTAGAGCTGACCATGTGTGAAGCAGAGTGATGGGATCTACATGCGTAGATCGTAATCTTTGGACAGAATATTTCTATTCCGTGAAATATAACCCAATATATGATGATGGTTGCAGAATAGGGCATATATGACAGTTGAAGAATACAGATGCTACTGTACTAGGGATGTTCATAGAAAAGCTCTTTTGGCATGGGTATGGGGATGGCATGCTGTGTTTTGGCTGCTTTGGCGTGGGAATGATACTTCTCTATTCCTTGTTTGCTTGGTTGCTCTATGGATTTGACATCCTATAGGATCTGATATGTCAACTATGTTGGCTAATTATTATCAGTAATCTTGTCATGGATAATCAGGTATTTCAATCATGTTGTAGATTTTTATTTTATTACTGCAATCATGTTATTTGTAAATTCTATTTTTTGTTGATTACAAATCATGTTCTATTCATATTTTGATTGTGTTATACATAGTTAGAGGCCTCGTATGAGCCCTTTGGGCTCCTTGCCTCCTCCTGGCACTTTTCTTTTTATATTCTGCACTGTTTTCTGTATTGTTTATACATTGTGCTAAATAATAAATGGGGTGTGGGCATAAACACAGACACACAGACATGCATTGGGTTCTGTAAGTAAAGTAAAAAACACAACAACAAAACCCTAAACTAAAAAGCATTACATCTATGCAAGAACAACACACAAAACTCTTCTGCCTACACCTCCAGGAATGTCGTTACTTTACTTAGAGCACCCAGTGACCACTTGTAAGGAATTCTAATCTACTGCATGACTATTATGCCTGAACACTGATTATAATGCATTATAAAAGTATTATTAGTATATATATTATGAAATACACTATGATCCTTGGCAAAAGAAAAGTTCAGTGAGTGACGAGCAATTATGTAGTATTATGATACTTGACCTTTTATGATCAATATAAAATCATTTATAATGAATATTGTATTCTAAATACGGATAGTCCCAATCCTTGATTCTGATTGGCTGGTTTCCGTGATAAAACACACTGTAATCTACTCCTTAGATCAGCTTACATCAGTCACAGGTGCGTTATTCAGTGCATCCGTAGCAGAACGAGTGATGGGGAGGGCTTGCTTTCCTAACACATCCTGAACTGCAAAGCAGCAGAGTCATGAAGCAAGAGAAGGCTCGCAACTCACTTTCAGAAAGCTCCACATTTATTTACAGCAGCAACACAGAACAACGTTTTGACCTTGCGGTCTTTCTCACTTGTTCTGTGTTGCTGCTGTGAATGAAATTGGAACTTTCTGAAAGTGAGTTGCGAGCCTTCTATTGCTTTATCCCATTAAGACCTGAGGCCGATTCTTTGAAATTAGTTTTCTGAAAAACCCATGTTGCTATATCAGTGGTGCTCAAAACAGTCCCCCATCTCAAAATATTTTGTTCCAGGGACCCCCAGAAGCAAAAAATTTAGTTAAAAATGTTTGCTTTAAAAGAATATATATAAAGATTTGCACACATTTTTAAGGTTTGTCAAAAATAGCAGATCTATAAGCTGGTAGTGCGGCACGAAGTGACGTGCTATGAGCTTGTATATCTGCTATTTTTGAATAGCCAAAGTATAAAATAAAGATTTTTAGCCCAAATCTAAAATGACACAGATCCTTAATAGGCTAAAATGCATTGTGATTCATAGACATAGAAAGTGTTACTGCTATGGGTGTCCCCAGATCTTTCTCCCAATGTATCTGTATTGTACTGATTGTTCAATCATTTAATCTTCCTTTATGTTCTTCCTAAATGTTTTCTTATTTCCACTGAACATTAATGAATCTACTAATTCCATTTCAATTCCTCTCCATTTGGGATTTGCTGTGTCACTCATCCACATCATTAAGTACTTAATCTGAGCAGCAAAGAATTAGCTACTCAGATCTGGCATTGCCAGCCCTTCACAGTGTTGCAATAGCATTAAGTTGTTAATTTCACTCTTGTCATCCCATTACAATTTCCTGAGGGTGTTATCAGTTTTGTTCAGGTCAACACTATTTCATTCACTATGCAAAACATCTGGATTGTGTGTGCAGTCGATATGCTGATGCTGGTGTAGCTACTCATAAGGCCATTTATACTCCCATTCAGAACGGGTTCATATGTGCCCATACATACTGAATGCAACCGTCATTCTTCACATACTTTGTCTTTATTGAGTTTCAACCATTTCATCCACTAGAGCAGAGGTGAAGCAGAGACCCTCACTACATCGTACAATAAATTCACAGAATCTCTGTACGTACGTACTGTACGTCTGTAGTTCACGTATCTCGAGGACCATTCGACCGACCGACTTCAAATTCGGCACACGCGTCGGAGACGACCCGAGGGAGTTGAGTGGAGTCGGGGCGGATAGGCGGTTGTACAGAACCACCAGAAAAGGCTCTGGCCATGACCCAAATGAGCCTATTGATTGCTATGGCAACCTAAGCCTAAGCTTGATTTGGCAAATTCCCCACACCTCAATACTTGAGGGTTTAAGAGCCATGCACTACAGGGCAGGTTGATTCATATTTTTTTGTCGTGGACAGATTTAGCTACATAGCTACAGATTTAGAAGTCTGCTACTAACACAGGTAGACAGACAGATACAGAGATCTCCATATATGGGCACAAAAGACAGGTACAGCGGGTACTCTGAGAAAGCCCCCGGCACTATGACTCAGACATAATTGCGGTTTGTCTGCACAGATATCATTTTAATGTTTGGTATTGTCATTCTAAAAAATAATCTTGGCATTAGGAATAAGTCTCTTTCGCCTCAGTGATTAATTTGAACTGGTCGATCAAGTAATACTTTAAACTTGAACCCCAGAATCCATATTCTGGAGGGAACATTAGCCAAAATATCTACGGTCCAAGTGTAACGCCCGGGATCCAACCCGGGTCTCCCGTGTGGAAAGCCAACATCTTAACCACTAAGCCAAAGGGATATCCCCATTGCTTGGGGGAGATATTAGACTTTCAGGCCATCAGGCTGAGGTAGTGAACCGCTCTGTTACACTCACCCCCCTTTTGACCTCCTCCCACAGGGAAACCCGATCCGAGTCACGGTCACGGCACCATTGTAACGCCCGGGATTCGAACGCTGGTCTCCCACGTGGAAAGCCAACATTTTAACCGCTAAGCTAAAGGGATATCTTCATCGCTTGGGGGAGATATTAGAGTTTCAAGCCATCAGGCTGGGGTAGTGAACCACTCTGTTACACAAGCACACAGCCGACTCAGGTCCAGTTTACTACAGTAAGTCCAGTGGGTTTTTAGTGGTTAATTCTCCCCAGACACAACACAATAACGCTCTACTCTACACAACTGTCCCGGGCGTCTAAAATATGCAGGGGAGTGTGCACAGGGACGGTGGAATGTTGTTCTAATTACTTATCCATGTATGCCGGCTTACGGTACATGCATCTTCCTTTATAAATGGCACAGACATGCCATAGAAAACCATTAGCGATGCGGCTTAGCTTTGCTCTGCGGATGTTTCCCCGCCTCAGTGTGCCGTTGTTCCTCAGCTGGAATGGCATCACAGTCAGGCTACCAGCGGCAGCGCTAGCAGTGGTATTTATTTGTTGCTGTTGTTTTTAGGCCGTTATCCTCTGGACCCGTTTGGAAGATAAGAGTGAACAGTGATAATCACTTTAAAACTCCCATCAAGTGATTATTCTGTCATGGCTGAGTAGCACTGTGAAACGGGATTAGGTTTCACTGTGGCCAAAAAAAGCTTTTCTATGTCTCCGCTCTCACTTTCTCGTGACTGCTGGGAATGTATTTTTAGACCCAAATCGAAGGACACATAGAGACAGAGAAATTCTAGGACCATTCCAGCTGTGTCATTCTCTACTTTAAAAACGATTCTTTTTTTCATTTTTTTATTTTTGTTTTGGCTTGGGGTGCTTGAAAACAGGCCGTATGAAGTTTGAGGAGAACAAAGGCATGCCATTTGAGGACAGAGGCAGAACGGAGGTGGTATCGTATAGGGTAGTGCCTTCTAAAACAAATCAAGGCCATCCTCTTTTTTTTTTCCTTGAGCGTGATAGACTGGAAGAGACAAGCCATCACTTATTGATGAGCACCGGTTGTTCAAGGACATACACGGGCTTCCTTCAAGGAGATAGCTGCGGTAGATAGATACTGCATGCCTTCACTGCTGCCCCTGCAGTGAGACTCCACTGACATCTGAGCTAGACAGCCGAACCGAACAGAACTGGACCAAACCTCACAGTAACTCTGGAATGGCTTTGAAATGACCCCCACGAGTCCAGAACAGAGCAAAGCCCCCCCCGTGTTGATTTTGACAGCACATTTTGATTTAGTTTTAGTCATAGTCTTTTGAATCAAATTCCATGATATTTTAGTTGAAATGTTTTAGTTTTTGTCTTGTTTTAGTTGACTAAATATCATAATATTATAGTCGACTAAATCTACAGTTGATTTAGTCGACTAAAATGTATTGTGGTGGTGCCTTAGTGGCGTTGTAATGGCTGATTTTACACTCGGTTGTATGTTGAAAATAGCCGATCTACAAGATCACAACGCGTCGCAGAGCGACGCGTTGTGAGCTTGTAGATCAGCTATTTTCAGAGCGCAACACCTGAGTGCAACCAAGCATAAAATGACTTGTCTTTTAGTTCTATTGGATCTCTTCTCCACTAGTCCCTCACTAACATGTTAGTCTAGTTTTTATTTGTTGACGAAATTATCAATATATTTAGTCTCAGTTTTAGTCATCATAGCTTAGTCTTTATTTCGTTTTCGCAGTGAAAAAAGGTAGTCGACGAACATTTCTCGTCATAGTTTTAGTCGACGAAATCAACACGGCTTTGGAATGACCCCCACAGGTCCAGAACAGAGCAAGTAAGCCCCCCCCCTCTCTCTCTCGCCCACCTCTTTTTCCATGCCAGATAATGGTTCCCTCACACCTTTCCCTATAAGCTTTCACGAGGATTTCCTACTTGCAGGCTTTTTCTCCACTGGATTTCCAGTGGATTTCTTTTTCTTTTTTTTTTATTATTCCAGGGAGCCAAACAATGGAGAAATGATGTGGAATGAGGAGAGGAGCACACAGACAGCCGACCCTCACAGAATAACAATGAGCATCTCTGTCTCCTGCCGAGTGCAACACGCAGGGCTAGCATGATGATGAAGTGTGAGCGGGAAGACAGGAAAGCAAGAGATCCTTTTGTGTGTGTGTGTGTGTGTGTGTGTGCGCGTGCGTGCGTGTGTGTGTGTGTGCGTTCGCGCATACGTATTACTATACTGGTGAGCAGTGGTGGTCAGTAACTCGATTATATTAGGAAAAAATTCAGGTAGGGGTTAGAATACTTACAGTAGTAGCACCACCGGTGTCGTGCACCGGAAATAGTGGATCTATAAGCTCACAACAACGCATCGCAGTGCACCGCGTTATGAGCTATGAGCTTGTAGATCCGCTATTTCCCAATCAATTTGTGACATGTCCAGCCCTTTTTTCAGACTGTTTTCAGAGAAACCACGTGATGTATAGTATCAAATATGACGTTTTCTGGCCATTTGATGGCTCCGTACCTTTAAGACTCCAGTCAGCTACAACGCTGCTGTCGGGCAGAAATCTCATACTGTATCTCCATAGTTCAACTTGTTATGTTGTTTTTGTAGGCTCTATGCACAGCAGCCATATTATCACTTCCTTCACAGGTGTTACCAATGATACTAATGAAGGCTCTGTTCCATTTTTATTGTAGCACACTACAGTGTTCTCAGACCTTTTCATTTCCACAACCTTTTCATTTCCACGACCCCCACTCTCAGAGTTACACACCTGTATAAGGGGACATTTGGAACCCCCTCAAGGAACCATGAGGGTCCCTGGACCCCAATGTTAGCCCCACTGGTGTAGCAGTGTTTCCAGTGAGCCAACATGCACAATATCAGCACCCTGACTCTGTTTGACCAGAATGGAACAAAGCCTTCATTAGTATCATTGGTAACACCTGTGAGTTCCTTGACAATATGGCTGCTGTGCATAGAACCTATTGATTCCCTACTTCATCATAGAAGAGTAGTGAAAAAAGCTAATCTAAGTGGTTGAATGAACACTGTACGATCATTTACTGAACCATAGGTGAATGCTTTGTGTCCAAATGGACTCTCACCTCACTGAACTCCAGTGATTCTGTCAAACAATGGCTACAGTTTTGAACCTGCACGGTAAGGCCTACAGTAACTTATGATTGTCATTTAATGGTAAAATTATGCCAAAAATAGCAGCTCTACAAGCTTACAATGTGTAGATTGGCTTTTTATGGTGCTGGACACCGTCGTATGATAAAGTATAAAATCAGGCTTAACCACTTAACCCGTTAAGACCTGGAACGCATCTGTGTCACTTTTTGATTTGAGCTAAAAAGCATTATTTTACACTTTGGCTATTCAAAAATAGCAGATATACAAGCTCATAGCGCGGCACCGAGTGCCGCGCTACGAGCTTGTAGATCTGCTATTTTTGAAAAATCTTAAAAATGTGTGAAAATCTTTGAATATATATTATCTCAAAACGAACACTTTTAACTCAAATCTTTGCTTCTGGGGGTCCCTGGAAAAAAAATATTGAGACGGGGGTCTGCGGCCAAATACATATAATTTTGGGGGTCCTTGACATGAAAATGTTTGAGAACCACTCTGCCCTGCCAAGCCAAAGAGCAGTAACTACGTTTTTGGACACACCGACTTATTTGGGTTGCCCAAAGGTCAAATTAGCCTTTGTGATGTTGGGGGATAAACAATTACCTCAAGAACAGATGTACAATTAGTGTAATATCACTTATATGCCAATATCTCATTTGGCTGACCAGTTGAATCACTTTTAAACCCATTTTTCAGTGATTTTTGTTTTCGTAGTTACTGCACTCTGCCTTGGCAGGGCAGCATAGGTTTTTCAGAAAACTGTTGGGATTTAAGGACACATGTTAAGGACACGTTGTGTTATTTCTGGCGAACGCTCCCCCCCAGAAAGGGGATGCATGGGGTTCAAGTGGTTAAAATGAAAAGGAGACATTTATTTCCAGGGCTTTTCCAGGACAGTCTCCTAGTGCTGTAGGGTAGAAGAATGTAGAAAACACTACCGCCCACTTCCCATGTTTTTTTCTCCCTCTCTCTCTCTCCTACTCCCCATGAGGACACAAACATATTTATTATACAGTATAGTGTGTGCCTGTGAGTAGGCGTGTGTGTCTGTGTGTGCGTGTGCGTGTGCGTGTGCGTGTGCGTGTGCGTGTGCGTGTGTGTGTGTGTGCGTGTGCGTGTGTGTATAAATGTATGCAGTACAGTGTGTTTCTCTGACCCTAATGTAACCTCGCTGCTGACAGTATGGCCTAATGCTGAGCTGCTATACGGTGCAGAGAGTTTATGCATAATATATTCACCGGGATCACCACATACGCCTTGCAAAGTAAGACCTTCAAACACATGTATGTTGCAGGGCTCAGATAGCCAGTGGCCTAATTTTGAAAACCACGTGTGAGCTCTCTCTCTTTCAAAATATTTCATAATGTCTTTATAAAAATAGGACGATATTTGAGGACATAAATCACTGAACAAATGTATAAATGACATTCTGGAACGTATCCCAGTATATGCCCCAAAATGATATGTACATAATATACATAATATACAGTTGTAGATGGAGAGATATCAAATATGCTGTATGTTCATCTCACTGAATTATTTTAACCCATTCAATCCGGGAATGCATCTGTCATTTTAGATTTCTTTGGCTAATCAAAAATAGCAGACACACAAGCTCATAGCACGGAACCGAGTGCCGCGCTATGAGCTTGTAGATCTGCTATTTTTTGTTTAAATCGTGAAATTGTGTGCAAATCTTTGAATATATATATATTTAAAGGGAACATTCGTAAAATATTTTGTTCCAGGGACCCCCAGAAGCAAAGATTTAAGTTACAATTGTTCACTTTAAAATACATATATATTCAAAGATTTGCACACTCTCTATTCAAAAATAGCAGATCTACAAGCAAAATAAATCTAAAATGACAGAGATGCTTTACCGGATTGAATGGGTTAAGTTCCAGCAAATCCGGATGAAAGCGTTGAAGTGCCACACTGGTCTGGTGTGGTCATGACACGGCCTATATATTATACACATAGCACCGTTTGGAAATGAGGTATTATGATTGCATAATGCCTAAAGCGGACGGTCCACCGTTTGACCCTATATCATGACACCATGCAATGCTATAAACAGCCCGCCATATGGACACGTCTCAGCCTCTCAGGATATAGGTGCTGGTGGTGAGGGTGGTGGGGGTGGTGGGGGTCGTTGCCTATACGGATGGCTTACATCTCGTTGCTATCGGGCAGAATCCTTGTATGTCCAAAACTGTTCCTTTTTCATCATTATTTTAAAATAGTGAAAAATAGCCGATTTACAAGTTCACAACGTGACGCGTTGTGGACTTGTAGATCGGATATTTACCCTCCTTTTGTGTGACACTCTTGTACGACAAAGTAATGCATTAACCTACGGAAAAACGCCAGAAAAAGTTTAAATATGGAGTTAAGAGGTTTCTTTCTGCCCGACGGCAAGGATTTGCTCCTCTCTGCTCAATAAATGATGTGGGAGAAGGCCAGGGAAGGCCAGTTCAATGAAAGCTTAATGAGAAATACTAAGTAGTAAGTACACACTGCATCTACTTTTGAATTATTTATGGGGCGTCGATGAAGACCTGTAAACAGATTATATGAAGGCTTATTGTCAAAATGATCTTAAGTCTTCTTGAGTCTCGAGCGCATGTGACAGCTTCATAGAGAGAGACTGGCATTTGTACGTATTTACTGCAGTATGAATACACGGTAATAATTCATGCAAATTAAACCAGTAAGTTAATTCAAGGTTGTAAAAAAGGACCAATATAGGGTCCATTTGGGTCCATTTTTACACTTTCAGAACTTCTAGTTAAGTACATGAACCCTGCAGCGTCCCTATTCTGGGGGGAGCATTCTAAGAAAGTAGCTGATCTTTTCTGATCTCAAGTATAAAGTACCTGGGGGACCCCGGGTTCAACTAAGTATAGTGTTTAGATGGTTAACACTGACGATTTGACTGTGTAGACAGAGAGAGGAGAGATTCTCTGCGAATAGCATTTGAGGACAACCGTAGACATCAAACAAAAGGACTTGCCTTTCATTCAGAACTGATTTGGATTCAAGGCCGTGCCTCCTGGCTCGGGTCAAATCGACAGAACAAACCTCATGGCTGTGATATGTGTCTGTGATGATCCGCACATTTTGATTCTGGGAAGGATGTCAGACACTGATGAGATCCATAGCCCTACCCGCTCGGAAAGGTCCCGCCCCATTTTCCCAAGTACAGGAGCACCTGCAGATAAGAAGGGTTCTCGAATTATTCCCATCATTTCAGAAATTGAGTCAAGATCCCACCCCCCTATACACGCACACACGCACGTGTGCGCGCGTACACGCGCGCACACGTGGCAGCGGTGGCCTAGTGGTCGATTCCCCAATTCATCACATCGATCATGAATCACCGCTGAATAGCCCTTGAGCAAGGCTTCCATGCAGGGTCCGGCTGGAAACAAGTTTCGTACTTAGTCCGACACCCTGGGTAAACAACAAACTTTGCTTTGCTTTGCGCACACACACACACACACCCACCCACCCACCCACACACACACACACACACACACACACACACACACACACACACACACACACACACACACACACACACACGCTTACATGCACACAGTCCATGCCTCTGCTTTTGACATCCTCCTCTCTAGTCTTCATTTCTATGGTTGGTGGGGATTTGTTTCATCCCTGCTTCAGGTCAAACTGAATTAAATACATACATTTCCTTTAGGGGAATATTTGATAATATCACAATTTGATGAACAATTTAAAGAGACCACATTGTTCCAAAAATAGTACATCTACAAGCTCACAGCATGTACTTTCGCTAAAGTACACAGGGCTTAAGAAAATGCCCTGCATCAAACCCGGCACACACTCCAAAATCATTTTTGCAAATGCGATGCACTGAATATGCTCTAAACCCCAGGACAGTAATAAAAAGAAGGGAGGGGAGAAAAAAAAAAAAAAAAAATGAGTGAGTGAGAGAAAAAGTCATTTTGTCAGGTGCGGCAGATAATCCTTTTTGCCAACACAGACCTGCGAGAGAAGCCACTTACGCTATGGAGAGCGCCGGAGACACTCTAAGCCATAATCCACTCTACATTTATTATTGCATACATCAGGAAATTGCATGCATCGCATGTCAAGGCCCCGGGAATAATAACAATGTATAAAATAGCCTGGCGGAGAGTGCTTTGGTTTTTTGGTATGCAGGGACATGACGCTGGCCCCGTGTCCTACAGTGGTGTCTGTTATATGGAGCTAATGGACTGCTCATACTGGACTGTGTTTGTCTAAAAGAGAGTGTGTGTGTGTGTGTGTGTGTGTGTGTGTGTGTGTGTGTGTGTGTGTGTGTGTGTGTGTGTGTGTGTGTGTGTGTGTGTGTGTGTGTGTGTGTGTGTGTGTGTGTGTGTGTGTGTGTGTGTGTGTGTGTGTGTGTGTGTGTGTGTGCGTGCGTGCGTGCGTGCGTGCGTGCGTGCGCGCGCGTGTGTGCTGCATTAGTAGTACAGAGACTGCTGCAGAAAATTCACCCTAATTGTGGTACCATTTTTTTTAATGAAAATGGCTTACTGCAACATAAAAGCCAATGTTTCTCAAAAGACTAGCAGTTAGGTCATTCCTAGTGCTTTCTGACAGAAGAGGGATATTTTTAATTTTCCAACCAATTCCTAATGGAGTAAAGGCGTCAGTGTTTCAGTGGTGCACAAGAAAATCTGACTTCTTACACATGGGACACAATACTCTCTGTAATGCAAATGTAAACTTGTATAAGATATGGTGATATATGCTCCCTATCTCTCCCAAGTTGTTGAATCACAGCTTGTCTATAGAGGGCCACTATATTTCCACACTCACTCCAGAGGGCCACATTGCATATACTGTACTCGCTGTACTTCGCCATTCTATGTCACACAAAAGTAGCACAAATAGCTGATCTACAAGCTCAAAACGCATCGCAGTGCAACACATTTTGAGCTTGTAGATCTGCATTTTTAGCTATTGTTGAATTCGAATCCTGATTTTAGCGTTTGTCACTATTTCGAGTTTACATGAACCACGTGACCGGCGCTGTTATCTGCACCCGAGGTGACGCAACCCTAATACAAGGCTCTGCTCTCACCCTGGGTGCTGACGTCACAGTACTGATGTCATACACTGTCCTCCAAGTACTTTGTGCATATTGAGCCCTACCTTAATGTACTCTGACAATGGCTACTGATGTGTACGCTGTATGCCTGAAAAAACAGAAAAACTAAACAAATCACAGATAATTTATGCTTTTCTTGATGCTGTTTTCATTTTGAGCATCTGAATAACACGTCCTGTTGTTTGTCATTTGATGTTTTTAGGTGGCGCAGGTGTCCGTGGAGGCCTGTGAGCAGTACCTCACATGTGGGGAATGTCTGAGTGCAGGGGACCCGCACTGTGGCTGGTGTGTCCTCTTCAACACGTGAGTCTATTGCTTATATCCTACCAAGCAACCAGGTCTAGGAACACAAGCCCAAAAGAAGCGACTATGGGCCACATGAGCACTTTAAACATACATCAGCTATTTGAAAATAGCAGATCTACAAGCTCACAACACAACGTGTTGTGAGCTTGTAGATCTGCTATTTTCAAATTAAATCTTGGGGCGAAATTACAATAAGCAGACCTGGCAACACTGCCTGTGGCTGTCGTGTCTTGTTCAACATGGTAGTCCCGCCCCTTGTATCCTCTCCCTCCTGTCTCTCTAACTTTTACATGAACTTGCATCATTTATCAGTGGTGGAAAAAGTACTCACATGTTTTACTTAAGTAAAAGTATCAATGCTGCAATGTAGAAATACTACTGTTACAAGTGAAAGTCCGGAATTCTAAATTTACTTGAGTAAAAGTACAAAAGTATCAGTATCAAAATGTACTTAAAGTACCAAAAGTAAAAGTACTCATTACGCAGAATGTCCCATTTCACAAGTTTTCAAATGTATACAAATCTTTTGAAAATAGCAGATCTACAAGCTCACAATGCATGGCATCGTGACGCATTGTGAGCTTGTAGATCGGCTATTTTCAAATGCCCTAAATGTATATAGTGTAGGGCTGAGGTGGTTAATGTATGTTTTGTAATAATAATCAAAATCTACAAAGTAGCTAGTAACAAAGTTTTAAAATAATTGTATTGGAGTAAAAGTAAAATATTTGCCTCTGAGATGTAGTGGAGTAGAAGTAAAAGTACTGAAAACTGGAAATACCCCAGTAAAGTAAAAATACCTCAAAATTACAGTAAAAGTACAGTACTTGAGTAAATGTGCAGCTAAAGCCACAAAGGTAATTCACCACACAGTTTGTCGTTGTGAGGATTACACCATACTAAATAGATAAAAAACTAAAAACAGATCTTTTGACCACCCCCGAGCCAGCAATTATCAACAGCTGGCGAGAAAATGAAAACAAGGAATGAGTCATATCTTGGGACGGGGTCTATTCAGTACCAGATACCCCGCATTGCCCACCAGAAGCTGTTGCGCGTTTAGCAAGAGCTTGGCTGTGAATGGGCTACAGAAGAGATTAACTACAAGCACAGTGGGCACTTTCACCTAGACCGCTGCAGACATTTTGTCAGTGCAAGGTCTCCTCTATGTTTATTATCTGACCTCCATGGTTAACTTAAGTCAATGGTTCTCAATGTGGGGGACCTTGAGGGGGTTCCAGAGGGTCCCCCAGCAAAATGAGTTAACATAGCATCAAAATCAGTTTAATCACTTTAAACCTATTACATCAGCTTTTGAAAATATCTGCTATTTTCAAAAGAATCTTGGAAACCTTTGGAATATTTTTAACAGCTCAAATCTTGAAAGGGGGGGGCCTGGCACAATTTATTTTCAGATGGGGGTCTGCTGCCAAATACATATTTGGGGGGTCCTTGACCTGAAAAAGTTGATATGGAGCAAAGGGGATTCAGGTAGATCCCAATTTGTTCCTGCATCTACCACTATTTTGAAGCTGACCTCAGGGAGAGATTTATACCGCTTTCTGTCGTATGATGTGTGCAACTCATCTACAAATAACCCGCCGACAATTAGCATAATTTAAGTAGCAGTTACCAGAGGGAGGACTGAAACGAAATGATAAATAATGTCTTTCTTGTTAATTACTTTATTTGTTTTTTTTATTTATTTTTCTTGAATGCCCGCTTTGTCAGTCAGGAGTCCCATTTCTCAGGGAGAATAAATGTCTTTGTGCGTCTGCGAACACAGATAGGGCTCTGTTCTGTTCCTTCATGTAAACCAAAGTGAATCATGAGTACCCATACGGCGGAATGAGTCCTTTATTTTCCAGTCTATTCAATTCATTCCAGACAGGAGTTTGGGGGGGGTTTCTCTTGCCTCTGAAAGCCTACTAAATGTCAGGTGGAACCCTTTTGAGATCCCAGCTTCCCACCCATGGCACAGCAGCTCAAGACCTCTTGCTGACACCATGATGCATAGGTACAATATATAATGAACGTGTAAAAAGACCCCCTGGAGGTGGAGAAGAGAACAAAAAGCCCCACTCACCTCCCCCCCTCCCCCCTCCCCCCTACCTCTCCTCATCTGGCAAGCCACGGCAGAGAAGACAATGTAGTATAGGGGATGAAAGAGCATCTGAGATGAAACGAGGTCTCTTTACAGAGGCACTTCAGTTGATGAGCGGTCAGGAGGTGACCGTCTATCCTCCGGTGGCCTCAGATGTGCCTGGAGCAGCCCTGACCAGTAACAGATGTCACCGCCTCTCCATTCCCACCTCATATTGTCTCGTAATTACGGCGGAGCCCTCTGTACTCTATAAGTGTCCTCTGGAGGGGCATGACTCCTCAGCCGTGTCTGAGAGACTTTCTTTATGGTTCATCTTTTTTTTAAACGTTTTTATGATAAATGAATGTCATTTTTTATGCCTCATTGTACGACGGTGTCATGCAAAAGTAGCGATAATAGCCGACAACACATTGCGATGCGACACATTGTGAGCTTGTAGATCGGCTATTTTCGCTCCTTTTGTGTGACACTCTTGTATGATGAAGGAGGGCATTAATCTACGAAAATAAATCTTTGAATTATTTATTTCATTCATATTGACATGCCCAAAATAGGGACGCCAGCATGAAAGTGTGCAAGTCTCTCTGTGGTTTTTATAATTATTTATCCAATGAAAAGTATTAACAAGAGCTTGTGACTAAATACGAAGAAAAAAATAACACAATCATAATTATTGCAGCTTGCGGCAAGCTAAACAATAAAAACTGTAGTATTAAATAACATATGCAAATCCTTTGAACACTGTTTCAGAGACATAGCGAATTCAATTCTATGAGATCTATGAATTTGTATGTTGCGACTTTAACATCTGTAGTTCATTTCTTTGGCCACCAGATAGCGACCTATGCTTTTTAAGCGTTGTTTAAAGTCACGCCCATTCCCCCTAAAGCCCCGCCCCCTTTGCCTTGCAGGGTATATACCTGTATAAGGAAGGCAATGCATACAGTCCTCGGCGTGTTCCTAGAGTAGCTCTAGCAAGCTGCTAATAACTACATTGGATCCATTGGTTCTTTTTTCCATTTCCTGAATAGTAATGTTTCCTCCCAACAGTGACGATATGTAAAGAAAGAGGAGTCTATTGCTAAAGGCAGTAAAAATTGAGTCTGATAGAGTAATGATGTGGCTCATTCTCTTTAAGTGTCTGTATGTGTCAGCTGCAGTTCAATAAAGGATAGATCAAGATCAAGCTGTCCTTCTTAACTCCGGGACAATTGGGACTTTAATGAGGTGGAGCTGGGGACGGAGGAGTGTTGCTTGTCGCTTGCTGAAAAGAGAACGACAAGTTCAGAGGCAGTGATATTTAAAGACAGATCCCAATCGCCTGATTGGTTGACTGCAGAATGGCAGATTCTGAATGTCCAGTAGTGCTCACTGTAGGGCTTTCACGACTAGAGATTTTTACAGGTCGACTAATTTGACCCAGTGGTAGTCGACTAGTTGAAATTTACATTAAAAAAAATGTACAAAAAAAAAATAGTTTTAATGCCATCCTGCTACTATATTACTATTATTATTATCCTCCTGCCCTTATTTCTATGCCGTTTTAAGGGAAGCGCTTCTGGGACAGCAGCACAGCACCACAGCAGCGTCTCCAAGGATCCCCATTGCCCAATAATAGGCTTTTATTGGGCATACTTTTGACCCCCTTTTGATAAAAAATAAAGTCAGGAGGATAATAATAATAGTAAGATGGGCCATTACTATGGCATTAAAACAAATAAAAAAAAACAAATAAAAAACTAGTCGACTAGTTGGTGAAAGCCCTAGCTCACTGCATGCTCCCCTTCAAGCTGCGAATGAAAGGATTTTTGTTATTCCACGCAAGAAACTACAGTACAAAGATGAAAGCATGAGAGAAGAGATCTTCCTTGTTGAACTTACACTTAGAGCCACATTCCTAATTACCAAAATGTCTCTTTCAGAGGCAGATCAGTATCGAAGCAGTGACGAAAACAAACAAAACACTATCTGATGTTGTAACAGGTTTATGGTTGATATGGAAAGTGATATGGAATCCTATTCATCATGACTGAATCACGAACTAAAAGTGTCTAACAGTAGCTTTGCTCAACTTAAAACATTTATATTTACATTTAATTCAAATATGAATGAATTTCAGGTAATTTCACATTGGTATGAATACTCTTTCAAATTGCGTGAATGACATCACTGTCATAGTTTCATCACTGTTTCATCACTGTCATAGACATCACTGTTTCTCAACCCTTACAGGTCTATTTGGTCCCATTTGCATACTCTCAAAGTTAGATTAACACTGAGGATTTTACAGTGCACATAGAGTGGCGTGCCCGAGATAAAAAACATGGTATCAAATGCGGATCCGTGGCCTAATTAAATGTACATCAAACTGGGGGTCCTTGAAATTCAAAAGGTTGCTATACAGTACATGGTAAAACTCCAACAGTTCCTCTCTCGCACCTCAGGTGTTCCAGGAGGGATCGTTGTCAGAGGGCAGAGGAGCCGTTCCGTTTCGCCACCGACATCGACCGCTGTGTGAAGGTCATCGCTCATCCGGACAGCATTGCCGTGTCGGCACACAGCGTGCCCGTGAGTCCACTCCTCATTCCTACACTAATGGTTCTTAAATGGTCCTTTAAAAGGCTATATGGTTCCACAAAGAACCATCAACTAACTACTAAAGAACCATTTGATTCTTCTAGTGAATGGTTCTTCATGTTCCTCATCTAGTTCTAGAGAACCTTTTTTTTGTCAAAGTTCTTTGAGGAACCTTTGAACTCTTAAACCATGTCTTAATAGGCAGACGTTCATCGAAAATAGCAGATCTACAAGCTCACAACGCGTCGCACCGCGACGCGTTGTGAGCACCAGGGGGGTACCAGGGGGTCCCCAGCTAAATTAGAAAATGTGTGTGAATCTTTAAATATATTTTTTTCAAAGGCGAACATTTTTAACACATTTTTTTGCTTCTGGGGGTCCCTGGCACAATATATTTTCAGGTGGGGTTCCGCGGCCACATACATACCAATTTGGGGGTCCTTGACATGAAAAAGTTTGAGAACCACTGACATCGCTTCTACCACCTTACGGCTATACATAAACAACTAGAAAAGTGCAAGCATCGAGACGCCAGGCTGGGTTTGCTGCCCAGGAAGTCAATGGTAGCCATGGTGATTTTCGTTATTTAAAAAAAATTCAGGACCCATTTTTAAAAGTAATAAATAGAGCTTTGATGGGATTAAAGTTATTAAAGACCACGCTTATGCCAAAATCCCACATGATATCTAGTCTTCATATTACATTTGCCCAGCCCTTGCATTTCTTCAGAAAGAATCAATGTGCTGGTAGGAGTGTGCCTTGCTCAAGGGCGTTTAGGATCGATGTGTACAGTATGTGTGTGTACTGTAATACTAGCTACCCTCCAGTCTTTATGGCTCACTGCAACGGGAACAGACCCTGTTGCCAGCACCAAAACCATAATGGCTCACAACTGCTTATAATACATACTTATACTGTATATATATACTTTAATACACTTCAGTAGATACCTAGCCTGGAGCTACGTATAGAACCCTCTCAGTTACCTGTAGTTCCAGGCAGTTAAAGATTAAATCTGTCTGAGCTTTAATATAATTTGCAAAAATAAAAAATAAAAGAGATTTACAAAAAAAATATCTGAGCATGAAATACATACTTTTGCTTCTAGGTTGATACACGTTGGTCATAATTTGTTGCCTTGCTGAGGACCCCCTGGAAGACGAGGTGATGCATCTCAAGGGGTTTATCCTCCAATAAAATGTTCAAATAAAATAATAAATCCTATTTATTTTTTCATCAAAGACGAAGTGCCTTGGAATTATTTTCTTTGCAAATCTGCAGTCCACACCATTTTGGAGTTAAGCAGTACTTCTTTGAAAACCCTTACATATTTTTGCTTGTTCCCCCCTACTGTAGCTTCTACTGGAGGTTAGTAACATACCGGACCTTTCGGCGGGGGTCACCTGTTCCTTTGGCCAGCAAGCCCAAGTGGACGGCCACGTCAACGGGAACAGGGTCATGTGTCTGTCCCCAGCTGGCAAGGAGGTCCCACGGATACCAGAGGGACAAGGTGAGCACATGGCAATGTGGATCAACAAGAATATTAATACCATTAAGGCCGGGAACGCATCTCTGTCATTTTGAGATTTCTTTGGCTATTAAAGAATTGCAGATATACAAGATCATGCTATGAGCTTGTAATTTCTTTTTGAACATTTTTAAATCTTGAAAATGTGTGCAAATCTTTAAATATAGTATATACTGTATATATTTTTTGCCTCTGAAAGGCTACTAAATGTCAGGTGGAACCCTGACATTTAGTAGGCTTTCAGAGGCAAAAACCTGGGCCCTGGCCCACAGGTTGGGACTCTCTGATCTATATGTATGTATGTATTTGAGGGTATGCCGTCGTAGAATTCCATAATATGGATTTTATGGAGAAATCCATAATATGGCCACCATACTGGAGACATTATTGCCAGTTGACAGAACTTTATGAAAGTTTAACCCATTCAATCCGGGAACGCATCTGTGTCATTTTAGATTTGAGCTGTACAACCATTATTTTATACTTTGGCTATTTCAAAAAATAGCAGATCTACAAGCTCATAGCGCGGCACCGAGTGCCGTGCTATGAGCTTGTAGATCTGCTTCTATTTTTGAAAAATCTTGGACATAATGTGCAAATCTCTGAATACATATATTTTTGGAAACAACATCTTTATAACCAAAACATTTTGGAGGTCCCTGGATCAACATATTTGTACAAATGTTTGCTATAAAAATATATATATGTATTCCAAGATTTGCACACGTTTTCACGATTTTTCAAAAATAGCAGATCTACAAGCTCATAGCGCGGCACTCGCTATTTTTGAATAGCCAAAGACATGTTTTGTTCCCGGATTGAATGGGTTAATCGATGGCTTTCACTAATTCCCCTGGAATGAACCCTGTTAGTTTCTGTGTCACGCTCTCTCTCTCTCTCTCTTCATTTTCTCTCTCTCACTCGTTCTGTCTGTTTCCATCCCGCCTCTCTCTTTCTCGCTCTCTCTCTTCCACGTCTCTCTCATTCTCTGTTATCTCTCTCTCTCATCTCTTATCTCTACCAATCTCTTACCTCATCTTCATCATCATCTCACTGTTGAGCATGTCTTATCCCTCTCCCCTCCCGTTCTCCTTTTCTTCCCTCTCCTCCTCCTTGATCTGCTGACTTCCCTCTCTCGCTTTTTCTGTCGTCATCCCTCTATTCTAACTCTGTTTCTTTTGTAACTTTATTTAGCCAGACAGGCAAGATTAACCAAAGCATCTGTCATTTTAGATTTTAACCACTTTAACCATTATTTTATACTTTGGTTGTTCAAAAATAGCAGATCTACAAGCTCATAGTGCGGCACCGAGTGCTGCGCTATGAGCTTGTATATCTGCTGTTTTTAAAAAATCATAATAATTTGTGCAAATCTTTGAATATATACAGTATATATATTTTTAAAGCGAGCATTTGTAACTCAAATCTTTGCCTCTGGGTAGTCCCTGGAACAACATATTTTGAGATGGGGGTCTGCGGCCAAATACATATCATTTTGGGGGGGCCTTGACATGAAAAAGTTTGAGCGCCACTGATATAGAAACATAGGTTTTAGACGACATTTGTAGAAGCGGCCTCAGATCTTAATGGGTTAAAACCTCTAGTCTTAGTGAAACGAATTTGAGTTACAACTGTACTCTACACCAAATCTCTTCACCAAAAATTACAGATCTGAAAGCTCAAAACGCTCGAAAGCTTGAGCTTGTAGATCTGCTATTTTTGGCAGACGTTCCCCCCCCCAGGCATGTTGTGGTTCAAGTGGTTGAAGAACAAATTCTTATTTACAACTGCAGCCTGGCAAAAGGCAAGGCCTCTTCTGGGAGTGGGAAAGTGGGCTAAAAGAAATCAATAATTGAGTTAAAAAACAATACAAACTACACAATGTAATAATGTATTTATTTTTTATCTCTATATTTTTAATGCATCTCTCCCTCCCTTGTCTCTCCTCCCCAGACTGGTCTGGCGTGGAGCTTCGCCTCAACTCCAAAGAAACGGGTCAAATGGTGGCCAGCACGGAGGTCAAGTTCTATAACTGCAGCATACATCACACGTGAGTCCCCCCCCCCCTCCTCCCCTCCCTGTATTGGGTCAATAGATAGCAGAGCGCCAACCTCATTTAAAGCAATGATGTACCAGCCCGCTCTCACAACCCTACTTAAGATCAGGCTGTCAGATATAGTTCTCCCACCACAACCCAGTTCAAATCATCTGTCTGATATGATTTAGATCAACCGTGAGGTCATTAGCCGTGGCTTGTTTGTAAAAAAAAAAAAAATCGTATAAGATTTCAGCTAGAACACTAATCGCCAGTGGTGGAAAAAAGTACTCACATTTTCTACTTAAAAGTATCAATACTGTAATTTAGAAATGCTCTGTTACAAGTAAAAGGCCCGTGTTCAAAATGTTACTTGAGTAAAAATACAAAAGTATTGGCATCAAAATATACTTAAAGTACCAAAAGTAAAAGTACAAAAATGTTTGAAAATAGCCGATCTACAAGCTCACAACGCGTCGCGATGCGACGCTGTAAAACAGGGCAAAAGTGGTTAATGTATGTTTTATAATATAATTATTTATATCTGCAAAGTAACTAGTAACTAAAGTTTTCAAATAATTGTAGTGGAGTAAAAGTACAATATTTCCCTCTGAGATGTGGTGGAGTAGAAGTAAAAGTATTGAACATTGGAAATACTCCAGTAAAGTAAAAGTACCAAAAAATGTTACTTAAAGGGTAAGACCACTTTGGTAGAGGTTTGGGTTGTGTAGTTACCTTGCCATGATGTAACTCCAAATGTGGGCAAGAAATCAAAAATAATTGCTCCAGTGATTAGAAATTGATAATTCAAAATATGCTCCTCATTGACTTACATTGTACAGTAAAACAGCTCTCATAGTCACTCTTTTAGCACATAAATGAACCCAAACATAGCTGATTCAGACAATATAGAACATCACCAAACCCAGTACTGTTTGTTTTTTTAATAAAAATGTCAACTTCCTGTTGATTTTACTATTTGAAGATCTGGATCCGGATCCGCCGATCCAGTCCGGGTTTTCTACTTATTAAAAATGGCAAAATCAACAGGAAGTTGACATTTTTATTTAAAAAAAAAAACAGTACTGGGTTTGGTGATGTTCTATATTGTCTGAATCAACTTTGTTTGCGTTCGTTTTTGTGCTAAAAGAGTGACTTTGAGAGCAGTTTTACCGTACAATGTAAGTCAATGAGGAGCATATTTTGAATTATCAATTTCTAATCAATGGAGCAATTATTTTTTATTTCTTGCCCACCTTTGGAGTTACATCATGGCAAGGTAACTACACAACCCAAACCTCTACCAAAGTGGTCTTGCCCTTTAAGTACAGTACTTGAGTAAATGTACTTATCTACTTTACACCACTGCAGTAATCGCTGAAGGCAGGATTATTATTAGAAGATTTTTCTCTTAACCTTTATTTACCATGGCAAATGTTTACTGAGCATAAAATGCCGCATATGTTCTGACAAATCCATCCGCCATATGGGAGCATTTACATCTGAAAGTGCAGCGAGCACGGTGCAGCAACCTATAAGACGTGAGTGATAACACACAAAGACTTGACTGTCAGAGTCTATACTGCAGCAACGGTTTGATTGATGGACAATTCATAAACACTGGGGGGTTAGCCCACAGATCATACGAAAGCCATCTATTACAGCCTCTCAGAATTGCGCCGCTGGGGTGTCCATAGACCCATATTAACCCATGCGACCCGGGAACGCATCTGTGTCATTTTTTTTGAGATTTGAGCTATAACCATCAAAAATAGCAGATCTACAAGCTCGTAGCACGGCACCGAGTGCCGCACTACGAGCTTGTAGATCTGCTATTTTTGAAAAATCTTGAAAATGGAAAAATGGAAAACTCAAATCTCTGCTTTTATTTATTTTTTCAAAAAGCGAGCTTGTAGATCTGCTATTTTTGAATGGCCAAACTAATCTAAAAATGACACAAATGCGTTCCCCCGGATTGACTGGGTTAAAGAGAAAAAGTCATAAGCTCATCATCACACCCCTCCGCTATCCCCAGCATGGCCTCCATTAGCTGCAGATTGACCCTGTGAGCGCTGTGATTAATATTTCAGAACCAAATGCACCCCCTCGCCAACTGCCCTGCCTCCTTGCCCCCCCCCCCCCCCCCACTCACCACAGCAGCCTCCCCCCGACCCCCAGCTCCCGCCTCAGTATGTCTCAGTACCACATCGCCTCAGCATCACATCAGCCTCTATAATTAATTATCCTGCAGCTGTAGTGTGCCCTGCCAGGCTTATTTCTATTAATACCACATACACACGTGCACTCCCACACACACACACACACACATGCGCACGCTCACACGTGCACACCGCAAACCCCCACACACACACATGTGGTGTCTGCGTCTGAGCAAACGCACGCACGCACGCACGCACGCACGCACGCACGCACGCACGCACGCACGCACGCACGCACGCACGCACACTGTTATGCAAACATACAGTATACTGCACAACCACACACACTTGTAAGTACAGTAGGCATGTGTGTGTGCGTGTGCATGCATGGGGACAGTGGCCCTTCACAGCTATTCAATATTGTAAATGACTGTGATGCTGCTGTACGTTTATTGGCATTAGCACACATTGCTGTGAGACGCGCTATTTCACAGCCACTCTTGTCTTATTTGATGAGGAAAGTTCGGGAGGAGCGTTTCTCGCAACCATATAGTTATACTTGCAGTGGTGTAAAGTAACTAAGTACATTTACTTAAGTACTGTACTGAAGTACAATCTTGAGGTATTTGTACTTTACTTGAGTATTTCCAATATCCAATACTTGTACTTCTACTCCACTACATCTCAGAGGCAAATATTGTACTTTTACTCCACTATAATTATTTGAAATATATATATATATATATATATATATATATATATATATATATATATATATATATATATATATATATATATATAAATGCACCATTTACCATTTACCATTTACATTCTCCATAATGAGTACAGCCGATCTACAAAAAACAGCCGATCTCCAAGCTCCAGTGCATCTCACAGTGACACGCCGTGAGCTTGCAGATCGGCTATGTTCAGGGCACGACAACCGGCGGCGCAACTAAGTCTAAAACAGGCTTAACTGATGCACTGATCCACTTTGCCCGCAGCGGTGTGTCATTTATTACGCCACCGCTCCCCAAAGCCTATTTCGTTCCCAGCGGGAACATTGGGCACATCATCCAATTTGCGGCTGTCCAATCACTAAGCTCCCTGTTTAGTGCATCAGCCGCTGTGCATCTGATCAGCATCTCCATTCCATCTCTCTCTCACATAGTACAGTATGAAGCTACTTCTCCATTCTTCTCCTAAAAGTTACAGTATATCACCACCCGCCTCCCCAATCTTTCACTCTAGAGTTACATTAACCCATTAACGCCTATGTGTGTCATTTTAAGATTTATTTGGCTATTCAAAAATAGCAGATCTTCGTGGAAACTTTGTGCAAATCTTTTAAAACGAACATTTTAAACTCCGATCTGTGCTTCTGGGGGGTCCCTGGAACAGCATATTTTGAGATGGGGGTCCACGGCCAAAGTTTTGGGTGGTCCTTGACATGGAAAAGTTTGAGAACCACTCATATAGCAACGTACGTTTTTCAGAAAACTGTTAGGATTTAGAAGACATTTGTAGAATTCCCAGAAGCAAAGATTTGAGTTACAAATGTTTGCTTTAAATATATATATATTCAAAGGTTTGCACAAATGTTCACGATTTTTCAAAAATAGCAGATCTACAAGCTCTTAGCGCGGCACTCGGTGCCGCGCTAAGAGCTTGTATATCTGCTATTTTTGAATAGCCCAAAGAAATCCAAAAAGACACAGATGCGTTCCCGGTCTTAATGGGTTAAAACTGCTGCATTGGGCCTGTGCATGCACAATGGAGCGGCTCTGCTGTGACAGATACCGAATTATGTTGCACAAGCATTTTCTTAGCCAGTTTCATAGCTTGAAACTTTTTAACGCAATATGACGCATTCTGGAGACCATTCTCCTGAGGTTGTTCTCGTGACAATGCTTGCATTCTCTGTGCTCAGTCAGTGTTGCAGTAATGAGGTGTTTATGCAAGAAATAAAGAAGGTACAAAACATGAAACATCTGCTCTTTACATGAAACAAAACTGATCAGATGAATCCGCTTGAAAGCTTTTACTGTATGAGTCCCCCTGTGGAGCGCACCTTATTGAACACACTTCTGTCATGAAGGGAAGATGCAGATGAAAGCCAGAGAACAAGTTTAAATCTGGATTTTTTTCCCCCATCCCTTGTGGGGAAACTGAGACACAAAGGCGATACGAGCAGTGGTGGAAAATGTTTTACTTGAGTAAAAGTAAAAAAAGTATTGGTTTCAAAATATACTTTAAGTGCAAAAGTAAAAGTACTCATTATCCATTTCACAAGTTTTTAAATGTATACAAATCTTTTGAAAATAGCCGATCTGATGCGACGCATTGTGAGCTTGTAGATCGGCTATTTTCAAATGGCCAAAATGTATATAGGGCTGAAATGGTTAATGTATGTGTTGTAATAATAATCCAAATCTACAAAGTAACTAGTAACTCAAGTTTTCAAATAATTATAGTGGAGTAAAAGTACAATATTTGCCTCTGAGATGTAGTGGAGTAGAAGTAAAAGTGCTGAAAATTGGAAATACTCAAGTAAAGTAAAAAATCACACCCTGTGTGAAGGAAGCGGTGCCTTTGAAGAGCCCCGTATTGATGTTGTCATCAATATTTGTTTATAGCCCAGCCAATAAGAATACAGAGGACACCCGGACACCCGGACAGACACACGGACACACGGACAAAGTCAGATATAGAGCGGTTGGCACCGCTAAAAATACATTTTTTCTAAAATACCTTTAATTGTACTTAAGTACAGTACTTGAGTGAGAGATTTTTCAACATTTTGCACGCTCAACAACATGTACATGTCCTCCTCCTCCATCCAGGTGTCTGTCCTGTGTGAACAGTACGTTCCGCTGCCACTGGTGTAAATATCGCAACCTGTGTACCCACGACCCCAGCAGCTGTTCCTTCCAGGAGGGCCGGGTCAACGCCTCAGAGGTACGTTTACAAGAACACACACACACACAGGCACTTTTAAACTCTGACAAGGTCAGATGCAGCTCAAACTGTTCTGCAGTACATACTGTACGACGGGCTAAGGGAATATTAGTAGCCTGACACTCTGCCTGAATTTTCATTTAGTTTTACTCCATCATTCAGTCTGAAAGCCCTCTCAGTGCAGCCGTTTTCTGAGATGGGGGCGTGGCCAAAGTTGGACTCTTTCGCGATTGGTTCATGCTGGATTATCCCGATCCCGATTTGCCGTAACATTTTTCAACCGAGAAAACCCAGCATTCGACAGCGTCACCAGACGCACTAGCATGCATGGTAAAAACATTGAGCCGAAATTGGCTCAGATAATGGCACTACAAACATTCCACTTGTACTAGCCTTGCAAATGTATATGTTGTCTCAGACACTTGTACTCACAAAAAATGTACTTTATTTTTTATTTATGTTAAAAAAATGAATTGTTAAATTGGTGAGCATATGCAGTTTAGGCAGATGGCAAGCATCAGAGGACATCTTTATTAAGAAAGAGTTTCACAGCTAGAATGTCCTGGGTTCGATTCCCGCCGGGGACTCTGGGGGCGTGTCATTTCCTCCGTGTCATCAGTGGCCATACAGTACCTTAGGTGGGGTTGGCGAAAGAGCCTTTCTGTGTGGAGTTTGCATGTTCTCCCCGTGTCCCCTAGGGTAGGTGCCCTCACAAAAACATGCTGTAATCCTCGTCTCTATACTGCCTCCCCCTGGTCAGCCGGGGCGCCTGATGGAGGGGAAAGGAACTGGTTGTAATAACGTGTTCCTTCCACGCGCTACGTCCTACCGGGGAAACTCCCCCCTGTCAGGTGATGAGAAGCGGCCTGCTCACTCCTCATGCATTGAAGGAAGCATGAGCTGAGTTAGGGGCTCTCCCCAGGCTGGCAGAGGGAGAGTAACGCCCAGGATTACAACTTAGGCAATTGGCAGTGAGTGAAAAAATGGGTTACAAAAATCGTGGGGTAACATTTTGGGGAAAAAATAAGAAAGAGTTTTATTACTTCATTTTGAGAAGTAATGTCCATGCTGATGAACTGATTGTGGAGTCAGGTAACATTTCATAATGGACACCATTTAATGGTTAATTACTGAATTGAATTACTATTATGTTAATCTTTAAGTAGCAACTCATTTGTGATAAGCTAATTATTGTATTAGGCATATTACTTAATGATGGTATCTTCAATGTTTTAACGACCCAAAAAACTGCTTAGTAAATGTTTAATAAGTAGATTGTTAGGCACGTTAATGGTTGTTCAATTTCAATGCATTATTTAACCTTTATTCTGCCAGGTAGCCGTGCACTAGAGAGAAAAGATCTCTTTTTCTCCAAAATGGAGAGAGGAGAGGAAACAGTGTCTCTAGCGTTACATTAAAATGCAGTGTTTTCAAATGAAACCACTGACCGACTGTAGGAAGACACAAAATGTGCGTACATTCGGTGTGTGTTCATTCATTCCTTCAAACCTTTATTCATTCTCATCACAGTACAATTTCATATTCACATCAATGATAAAACAGAACCTTTCTTATCTTAAACACAAGTTTAAAGGCAGTTGCAGACATGTGTGGGTAGGTCTGCAATCAAAGATTTAAATTGTAGGTCATTCCAAGTGGTTGGGGCACTAAAACAAAAGGCTGTTTTTTTCCCATTCCAGTCTTTACTTTGGGGACCTTTATTTTTAGTGAGCCGGTCATTGGAGCGTGTCCTATATGTTACAGGATTCCATTCCAGCCCAGATTTAATATACAGCTGTAAAGTCCCATCAACTGCCTTAAAAATAAACAGGTGCCAGTGTTTGTTTCGCCTGTCAGTCAAGGAAGGCCAGTCAAGGTGTGTGTGTGTGTGTGTGTGTGTGTGTGTGTGTGTGTGTGTGTGTGTGTGTGTGTGTGTGTGTGTGTAATCCATGACTGTATCTGTTTGGCAGTGGTGTAAAGTAACTTAGTACATTTACTTAAGTACTGTACCTAAATACAATTTTGAGGTATTTTTACTTTAGTGGGGTATTTCCAATTTTCAATACTTTTACTTGCACTCCACTACATATCTAGATTTGTATTACTAAACATACATTAACCACTTAAGCTCTATATATATATTTACGGTATTTGAAAATAGCCGATCTACAAGCTCACAACGGGTCGCGATGCGATGCGTTGTGAGCTTGTAGATCTGCTATTTTCAAAAGATTTTTATACATTTTGAAAACTTGAAATGGGACATTCTGAATAATGAGTACTTTAACTTTTGGTACTTTAAGTACATTTTGATGCCAATACTTTTGTACCTTTACTCAAGTAAATTTAGAATTCCGGACTTTTAGTTGTAACAGAGTGGCCCTCATTTATCAACGCAGCGTATAAACCGGCGTACATTTTTCCATATATTCGACCGTACACCAACGTCGAAGTCACATTTATCAAAAGATCCTATACAGCCGATCCTAGCGTACATCAGGTAAATCTCACGTCTGAAAACGAGCGTCATTTAAATAACACGCCCTTAAATATTCTCAAAACGCCCCGATTTTACGACATGAAAAGAAGAACCAGAATACGACCAAAGACATGAAAAGCCAGTAAGAAAGAGTTTCCCCCGGTCGCCTCGCCACACACGCACACGCACACGACCCTCTCTCTCTCTCTCTCACACACACACACACACACACACACACACACACACACACGCCCGCCCAGCTGTGTTTCTCATGTAATCCGTACCGTAGCGCTAGGCTACAATCTTTGTCACGTAAGCTTGTAGAATACGTGAATGACATATTATGATACCAATCACATCGCCATGAATGGATTACGTGTGTATATTAATTTATTTAACCCATACCGAGCAGTGCGCGTTCGAGTTACACTAAAATAAAGCCCTCATGTAGGCTATTCCCATTTCCCAGTGAGACTCGGACCGTCGGACGGGCGAGTCCCGCCCCGCTCCGCATTAATGAGAGATAGCCTGGAGAGAACATTAATGAATGAAGGCTGGTACGTGTTGGACCATGGGTTAAATGTCTGATCTCCCGGTGCAGCGCCGTTGCACCTGTCTAAACTCCCGAGAGTGCCCTCGCAGAAGCGCTGTATATTTTGAAAATAGCAGATCTACAAGCTCACAATGCGTCGCGATGCGACGCTGGCTTGTGAGCTTGTATATCTGGTATTTTCAATGTAGCCAGATCTACAATCTTATCTGAATGACTGTTAAAGCAAAAGCAGTTTGTTTAAATCACTTTATAAAATGTTATATTTTCACAGGGATTATTTATTAGTGTAGATATACATTTAGGAGTGGATTATTTGTCCAGATGCCTGTCAGACAGTCAGAAAATGCTGCTCCGCAGGTCTAGAATGGAATAAACAGGCGCAGCCAACATCAACAACTGGTCCCGACCAGACGTGAGATCTCAGCGTAAAGTAGGATGAAGCCCACGTCAGGATACATTGATAAATGCCGAAAGGTGCGGTGATCTCGCCGTACGCCCATTATTTGGGCTGCACCGCGTTGATAAATGAGGGCCACTATTTCTACATTGCAGTATTGATACTTTTACTTAAGTAAAACATTTGAGTACTTTTTCCACCACTGCTGTGTTTGGTCTGTCTGCAGGACTGCCCTCAGCTGCTCCAGTCGGGGGAGATCCTGATCCCGGCGGGCGAGGTGCGCCCCATCACCCTGAGGGCCCGCAACCTCCCCCAGCCGCAGTCGGGTCAGCGGGGCTACGAGTGCGCCGTGCACGTCCAGGGGGTCAGCCACCGGGTCACGGCGCTGCGCTTCAACAGCACCAGCGTGCAGTGTCAGAACAGCTCGGTACGTACGTGTACGACCCCTCCAACAATTCCCCTCAGGGAGCTCTATAGCATCTGTCACAGCACAGACAGTCTGGCCTTGGAGGAACGTATAGGGAAAGGCACACATACTGCACATCAGTGGAGAAGAAAAAAGGGGGGAAAAAACGCCTGAGCTGTCTGTGTCATATACTGAGTAGGAAGAGGAATGGAGGAGGGGAGGGGAGGGAGGTGGGAACGCATCTGTTCCATTTTAGATTTGAGCTATATAACCATTATTTTATACTTTGGGCTATTCAAAAATAGTACATATACAAGCTCATAGCGCGGCACTACAATACAATACATATAATTTTGGGGGTCTTTCACATGAAAACGCTTGAGAACCACTGATATAGAAACATAGTTTTTTTCAGAAAACGTAAAATTGCAATAATCAATCATGACTTAAAAAACAATAGCAGATCTACAAGCTTGTATATCTGGTATTTTTGAATAGCCAAAAATGACACCGATGCGTTCCCGGTCTCAGTGGGTTAAACGCTGAAGATGAAAAATGGGTCTTATGCCATTGTCTCGTCAGAGGTAACATGATAATGTCACACAGGGTGACATCTAACTGTATACCGTAGGTCTTGAACGTGACGTATGCCAAGGAGAGGTTCGCATGTGAGGGCGGTTATGGTAAACACACTACCATGGATGTCTGCTCCCTCTGCTCCCACACTGTAGCACACATTCATACAGCGAATAGAAGGACAGGCACTGTAGACGTGACTATACAGTATGAAATGTCTCACCGCTGCAGCTACTTTTAATGCAGTCCACGCCTCACCTCAGCTCCTCACTCTATAATACCGCTGAGAGAACCAGGCGTTTTCCCCAGACACGGATGATGGGGCACTCCAGCCCACTTAGACCTGCTTGTCCCCCCACCACATGTCAGCCAAGGAGAGAGAGAGAGCGGGGGAAGCAGACATCCATGGTAGAAATGACAGGTGGTTAAAAGCCTGTATACTCGCTCGCTGCCCTCTCTCTCTTTCCTTACTCGTTCTCTATTCTTTCTCCACCACACCCACACACTCCCACTCTTCCACCGTCTGTCTGTCTGTCTGTGTGTCTGTCTCTCTGACTGTCTGTCTGTCCAACGCTGTCTCACTCCCAAAAGGCATATTTTGACTTTTGGGGGCAATTTGGGACGTGAAGGGGGGGGGGGGGGTCACAATACGCGCCTCTGACGTTATAACCGTTTTTTGGTCGGACCGTCAAAAAGGGTGAGAACTGGACTTCCGCATTGCTGTAATGCGGAAGTCCCGAAAAGTCAACATGTGCCTTATTTGCCCCCAGCCTTCAAGGCACATGTTGATGTTTGTTCACAATATGCCTTTTGGAGAGTGAGACGGTGTTAGTCTGTCTGTCTGTCTGTCTGTCTGTCTGTCTGTCTGTCTGTCTGTCTGTCTCTCTCTCTCTCTCTCTCGCTCTCTCTCTCTCTCTCTCTCTCTCTCTCTCTGGACAACTATTCTCTCTATCTTATGCCAATATGCCTCTCCTCCTCTGACCCCCCCAACCCAATTCCTCTTCACTCTCTCTCGCTCCTCCTCCTCTCCCCAGTACATCTACGAGGGTGCGAAGATCAGCGACCTGGCGGTGGACCTGTCCATCGTATGGAACGGCAATTTCATCATCGACAATCCGGAGAAGATTAAAGGTACTGCTGCCGTCCATCATTGCCAGCATATAGGGCCAGAGAGCTGTAAAGCTCTCACTCTACTACAGAGACCAGCCACTTCAAGTTCAAGGCTCCCACAGGGGCTTGAGAGAAAGTTCACGACAGCAGGTGCTAGGGCTGGGCAATTAACCGAAAATATATTGAAACCGATATTTAGAGACTTAATGTTGCTCATGTAGCTTAATCGAATAATTGGGAAGCAGGTTTTTATTATATTATTATATATCAATGAAAAGACATGAAAAGGTTTGAATAGATTTTTTAATAATCTTTTTATTATATTTTTTGTAATATTCTCAATTTTACAATATAATAAACCTTTATAATGGACTGCCCTGTATTATACTATTGTGTAATGGTGATGTGCAAAAATAGCAAAGATAGCTATATCTACAGTACAAGCTCACAGCATGTCACATCACGACGCAGTGTGAGCTTGTAGATCGGCTATTTACTTTTGTATGACAAGTACAGTGTAAGACATTCATTTATTAAAGAACATAAAAAGATTAAAGATGGAGATACAAGGTTTCTGCCCCACAGCGACATATAGATATGCCTGACCTCTTCTACTGTTGGTCACTGGAGGTTGACTGACTTGTTCAAGGTCTTCTCCACAGTACAGTACTTGCTCCAGGACATGGGACGTATTATTTATCATTGATGATGGCCTGTTGTGCTCCTAACTATACTGTATATTCACTGTGGTTCTCAAAGTGGGGTCCTTGAGGGGGTTCCAGGGGGTCCCCAACAAAATGTGTTAGCACAGCATCACAATGATTTTAACCCCTTTATCCATATTTTATACGTTGGCTATTCAAAGCAGATATACTATACAAGTCACTTTGTGTAGCACTGCGAGCTTGTACATCTGATATTTATTTATTTTGAATATTTTTGAAAAATCTTGTCTCTCCTCTGGGGGTCTGGCACACAACATTTTCTGATGGGGGGTCCGCGGCCAAATATATGTGGGGTCCTTGGCACGAAAAAGTTTGAGAACCACTGCCTATTCAATAACACCGATAACAGAATGTTTTGTGTGTGTCAAATGAATAGATTTTTTCAATAGAATGGGTTTGTCTTGGTTGCAGTGAACCTCTACAAGTGTGCCGCTCAGAGGGACAGCTGTGGCATGTGCCTGCGCGCCGAGAGGAAGTTCCAGTGCGGCTGGTGCTCGGGCGAAGGCCGTTGCACCATGAAGCAGCACTGCCCGCCCATCTCCCCCTACGCCAGCCGCTGGCTGGACCGGTCCGTCAGGAACGTCAAGTGCACCAACCCACGCATCAACGAGGTCAGTATTGGTATCCTCAGTCCAGTTCCAGGGGTTACCTATTAAACCATTATTTTATACTTAAAAAAATAGCAGATATACAAGCTCATAGCGCGGCACCGAGTGACGCGCTATGAGCTTGTAGATCTGCTATTTTTTGAGAAAATCGTGAAAATGAGTGCAAATCTTTGAATATATATATTTTTAAAGCGAACATTTTGAACTAAAATCTTTGCCTCTGGGGGTCCCTGGAACAAAATATTTTGAGATGGGGTCTGCGGAAAAATACATATCATTTTGGAGGTCCTTGACATGAAAATGTTTGAGCACCACTGATGTAGCAACATAGGTTTTTCAGAAAACTGTTAGGATTTAGAGGACATTTTGTAGAATCGGAACCTCAGACCTTAATGGGCTGTTCTGGCAAGAAGCCCCTAATATAGATAGATAATCTAGGCACCCCCCCACCCGCCGCCACTGCGAAAAAAAGAAGAAAATAGCGAAAATAAACACTGCCTCAGCCAGTCGGTCTATAGGTAGTTAATCAGCCAATCACTGTCAGCAAAGCGACGAGCACTTATCTTAGAAGTGAAAGCCAATTAAGCACACTTTATATATGAGAGTGTAAAAATGGACCCAAATGGACCCGTGTACCATACATCAAGTGGACTATGCATTACAGAGGGGTTTCTCAGTCATGTCATTCATTTTGCCTGGTGGCTATACGCGTGTATACAAATCCATTCTCATTTAGAACACGTGGGTGTGTAGAGCGGACAAGTTACACCGTTTTTATACTGATGACTGGAAAATATTCTAATAATTATGCAATGGAATTATTAGCTCAAATATAAAATAAAATATGTAATAACTGTGACTTTACAAAAGTTTATTTTGAGGCTTATATTGGCAGCAATAACCACTGGAACCCATCCAGCATTATTCATCAGCACATTTCACATGCACGCAGTGTACCCAGCGCGCTTTGCTGGATGCACTCCATACATTTCAAACAACAAATACCATCAGGCGAACTTTGTGTTCTTTTTACCAGAGACTGCCTCACAGTTCATCACAAGCCGCTTGAATCCCCCAAAAGCGCTTGGCAGGCAGGCAGCTTAACCCATTCAATCCGGGAAAGTATCTGTGTCATTTTTTGTTATTTTACACTTTGGCTATTCAAAAATAGCAGATATACAAGCTCATAGCGCGGCACCGAGTGCCGCGCTATGAGCTTGTAGATCTGCTATTTCTTTTGAGAAATCATGAAAATTCGTGCAAATCTTTGAATATATATATTTTTCAAGGGACATTTTTTGACTCAAATCTTTGCTTCTGGGATTCCCTATTACAAAATATTGGGGGTCCATGGCCAAATACATATAATGTATTTGGGGGTCCTTGACATGAAAACGTTTGAGAACCACTGATATAGAAACATAAATAAATAAAAAAAAACTGTAGGATTTAGAAGACACTTGTAGAATCCCCAGAAGCAAAGATTTGAGTACAAATGTTCACTTGAAAAAGTATATATTCAAAGACTTTTCAAAAAATAGCAGATCTTCAAGCTCATAGCGTGGCACTCGGTGCCGCGCTATGAGCTTATATATCTGCTATTTTTTTTATTAGCCAAAGAAATCTAAAAATGACACACAGATGCGTTCCCGATCTTGAAGGGTTAAACAAATTCAGCCTGTTTAGGGAAAGGTGGCTGTGTATCTTACGTGTCACAAAGTGCTGTTCGTTCTCTTGAATGAGGCACAGCGGGTCAGACACAAGGGAGGCGAGGCTCCCTCACTTCAAAGAGCCGCAAGCCTTTGAAGTTTCCCTGTCACATTAGTAGTGTGTTTCTGAAGACGCGGCAGTAGAAGAAGAAGAGAGTGGCTTGCCTGGAGCTCCAGGGATCGGAGGACCAGAGTTGGTCTGGGATCTCTCTGGCAGGTTGAGCCTTTTAAGCCCCTACACTTTATGTACTTTGACATTCGATGAATATAGTGGAAATAGCCAATCTAGAAACTCACATGCGTTGTGGGCTTTATCATGACTGTGCCTATAATTATGTGCCAAAAATAGGCACACCGGGTTGAAACGGTTCACTGTTGAAGGTGATCAGGATAGTTTTCTTTCTTTCCCTCTTTCTTTGTATTGAAAGTTTCTGGATTGGGCTTTCTCTGGGTTTTGGAGTGCAATGCATCACTTAAAAAAATAATAATAATCTATTTGTGCGTGAACCGATTCTTGGTTGCCTAAATGTTAAAGGAAACAATCTTAATGATCTCACAATGTTACATGTGTCCTATTGCTTATTTATATACACAAGCCCACCCCCTTTCCCCACAAACACACAGTTATGGCACACACACTCATGCATACATAACATGTAACTCTCACAGTTTTACACACAGACAGACAAACAGACACACACACGCTATGTTTTATCCTCTTGACAGATATGCACAATTAATGTTTATGCATAATTATGCATTTTGTCAATAGAGCTGTCGATCGATCAATAGATCAATCAATCAATCAATCAATCAATCAATCAATCTTAGTATGGCTGCCAATACCAATGTACTAGAAGAGTATAGCTGTGGCACATGTTGAAATGACTTTGTTCTCAGCAATATCTGATTCTTATGTATAATTCAGTAAAGTGAATTCAAAACAATCATTCATAAATTATACAAAAAGAGCAGTGGTTCTCAAAGAGACCCTCAGCGTTCCTTGAGGGGGTTCCAAATGGACCCATTCCTTACAGGCACTGTAACTCTGAGAGTGTACAAATGGTTCCAATAGGTTCCATTGGTACACTCTCAGAGTTATGAAATGAAAAGGTTTGAGAACCACTGGACATTCGAGAAATGCCCATTCAGATCTGAACAAGTCTTTAAAGAATGATGTTACGTGATCTCATGACATCCTTATCCTCTCTCCGTCCCAACGCCTCCAGGTCAGCCCGGTCTCAGGGCCCCCAGAAGGAGGTACGCTCGTCACCATCCAGGGTCTGAACTTGGGGCTGTCGTTCTCTGAGCTGGAGGGCAACGTGGAGGTGGCGGGGGTGCAGTGCACCCC
This sequence comes from Gymnoscopelus microlampas, assembly GCF_963454915.1. Lineage (NCBI taxonomy): Eukaryota > Metazoa > Chordata > Actinopteri > Myctophiformes > Myctophidae > Gymnoscopelus > Gymnoscopelus microlampas. The sequence continues at coordinate 33,740,627 of NC_139944.1, forward strand.
ACAGGAGGAAGGATACATCACTGCAGAACGGTAAAAAGAGACATAGCCACCCCCCCCTCCATACTCTATACTCCAAGCAGACACACTGTGCTGACACACGTACATGGATATCGCCGCTGTATGGAGAAACCCAAAAAAATGGATCCAATGTAGTTATTAGTCACAAGCGGGCCCTTTTCAGTGTTCAATATTTTAAAAGCCCACAGATACACGTAACCACTTTCACTTTAATGGCCAGGCCACTTTGGTAGAGGTTTGGGTTGTGTAGTTACCTTGCCATGCTGTAACTCCAAAGGTGGGCAAGAAATCTAAAATAATTTCTCCATTGATTCAATTGATCATTCAAAATATGCTTCTCATTGACTTACATCGTACGACAAGACCACTCTGATGCAGGCTCTTTTGCCTGCAAACAAACGCAAACAAAGCTGATTCTGACAGTATAGAACATCACCAAACCCAGTATTGTTTGTTTTTTAAATAAAAATGTCAACTTCCTGTTGTTTTTACTATTTGAAGATCCGGATCCAGATCCGCAGATCCAGTCCGGGTTTTCTTCCCAATAAAAATAGCAAAATCAACAGGAAGTTTTCATTAAAAAAAAAACAGTACTGTGTTTGGTGATGTTCTATACTGTCAGAGTCAGCTTTGTTCGAGTTCGTTTACACACTAAAATAGTTCCTCTTGTACAATGTAAGTCAATGAGGAGCATATTTTGAATTATCAATTATCTAAATGGAGAAATTATTTTAGATTTCTTGCCCACCTTTGTTGTTACATCATGGCAAGGTACACAACCCAACCATCTACCAAAGTGGTCTTGCCCTTTAAAAACATTTTTTAAATAGTGAAAATACCCTATCTACAAGCTCACAGCGCATTGTGATGTGCCGCATTGTGAGCTTATCGATCGGGTATTTTTACTACTTTTGTGACGAAGTGACGAAGTAGGACATTCATTTGCGAAACAACATAAAAAGTACAAATATGGATATAACGGAGGTTTCTGCCAGAAGAAAAAAAAAGGAAATGCAAGCACTCACGGGCATGCACGTAGACAGACATGCTCACTCTTTTTCATTCTCTCTGTCTCTCTCTTTATAGACATAGCTACACACACACACACACGCACACTCTTTAATAATAAGCCAAGTCCAATAATGCCTCAGGATTATGCATGAAGGCGTATAGTTTGTGTGGCGGTGTGTTGCAGCAGCACTAAAGGAAACGCCAGTCTTTGTGTTGTCATCTTCTTCGCTCTGGTTTGCGAGAGGCTGCTGGCACAGCTGTAATTGAAATGCGCCTCGTGTCGCTAGACTTGGGGGACAATCTGTTAGCCATGTGTTCCTCTCGCAGCCATGTAATGTGATTGGGTGCTCCGTGGCCGCAGGGACTTTATTTATATCCCTCGTAATATAAGAAAGGCAAAAAGAAGAAGAAGGGAACATGCCAGCGGAAAATTGGAAAACTCTCATGATGTATGGAGAAAGAGAGAGGAAGGAAGGGTTGTAAGCAAGTGGAGCAGGAGGATGCTCTTATTGTATCGGCCGGGGTGAAGAGGTGCACGTGCCGAGCGGCGCGTTTGCGGGCGGAGGCCATTCATTTGGGGTGCACAGCGAGTGCTTTAACCCATTAAGACCGGGAACGCATCCGTGTCATTTTCAGATTTCTTTATTGGCTATTCAAAAATAGCAGATATACAAGCTCATAGCGCGGCACCGAGTGCCGCGCTATGAGCTTGTAGATCTGCTATTTTTTGTTTTAACCATGAAAATGTGTGCATATCTTTAGTTTGAATATATATATTCTTTTAAAGCGAACATTTGTAACTCAAATCTTTCCTACAAATGTCTTCTAAATCCTTTTTTTTGTTGTTGAAAAAACGTAATGTTGCTTGCTATACCAGTGGTTCTCAAACTTTTCATGTCAAGGACCCCCAAAATGATATGTATTTGTCCGCGGACCCCCATCTCAAAATATTTTGTTTCAGAGACCCCCAGAAGCAAAGATTTGAGTCAAAAATGTTCTCTTTAAAAAATATATATATATTCAAATATTTGCACACATTTTCATGATTTTTAAAAAATAGCAAGAAATCGAAGAATGAACACAGATGCGTTCCCGGTCTAGACGGGTTAAAACATGGCATTACAGCTGTTTCCACCATTAATTTCGTCGCAGGGTCAGTTGCTATAATGACTTATTCATGGGGCACTTTATCTTATTGACCTGACAGGCAATACTGATTTATTGAAGGAGCCGGCGCCGTCGTCATGGAAACGGGGAGGTAATGGTGGGTGGCAATCGTGCCGCAGTTGGGGAGGAGAGCAGTTTATCATTTGTGTTATATTGCCGTTATAGGTTTTCCATTTGGAAGAAAGATGGCCCTCTGTATTGACCCGCAACTTCCATGAAAGTCTGCCTCAATCACGTTGGTGTGCCGGGAGAGAGACCGGGACAGCCTCCCTCCCTGGTGCTATTGATAACAAAATGTGATACAGTACAGTGATTATTATTGTGTGTGTGTGTGTGTGTGTGTGTGTGTGTGTGTGTGTGCGTGTGTGTGTGTGTGCGCGTGTGCGTGTGCGTGTGCGTGTGCGTGTGCGTGTGTACAATCAGGATTGTATGTGAGATGGCTGCTGCTCCGCAGGGAAGCCCGCCAGGGCCCGTCCAGCTGTGTGTTGGAGAATGCCGCCCAGAACTACGCACCCAGTCCTCCCAGCTCTACTCCTTTGTGGTAAAGAGACAGCTCTCATTTCAATTGTGTATTTATTCTAAATCAGTGGCTCTCAACCAGTGGTCCGGGGACCACCAGTGGTCCTTGAGGGGGTTCAAGGTGGTCCCCAGCTAAATGATGGAGAGTTGGTAACCGAATGGATCCTTATAGATCTTTAACTCTTGAGAGCATAAAATGAATCCAAACAGACCTTTATGTGTGCGTTTGGTTTCATTTTACGCTCTCAAGAGTTAAATTATTGTTGCCAACATCAATACAGCATGGAATTGAGGACAAAATCGTATTCAACAACAACAAAATATTCAAAGTTTTGGGTCTAAGAGGCTAAATATCATCAAACCGTGGTCCGTGGCTCAAATGCTGAATAAATAATGGACCTTGATACGAAAAAGGTTGAAAACCACTGTTCTAAATGACACGCACTGAGTGTAAATATGTGAAGTTCATCACCAACTCCATCACACAGACTGTGCCCGAGAGGTGAATCCAGGTGAAAGTTGTGAGCCTTTATTGAAGTCTGTCTGTTTTTATTTCACCAACTGGAGTTGGAGATGAAATAAGATTCAAGCTTTGAGGTCGACATCTTGTTTATTTCTCGGTTAAACGAATAATCATCAGAAAGCTTGTTTTTGTTTGTGTGCGTGTGAAAGAATCTTTGTGAAGAAAAATCGAATTGATCTTTTACAATTTACTGAATAGATTAGTCTGATTAAAGACTTGTTTGTTTATAAAATAATCTGAAAGAAGATCCATGTTTTCTCCGGGTCAGTCCTTCTACAGTGAAGTTAAACAGTATTCCTATTGATCTGTTTGTTCACTGCTGTGAGTACCAGGCCGCTGGCTGAAGATAGACAGACAGACAGACAGATCAAGCTTTGTATGAAATCACTTCAGAAAAAAGTGTTTTTGCAGAATGCTGTATAATTGAAGTAGACATGTTGTATAGTCATGTATGGGACTGTGTTGAATGAAACATTCATGAACGGTGGACCCTCCTCTCTCTCCAGACCCCGTCCATGCTCGCCCTAACCCCAGGCAGAGGGCCGGAGTCTGGGGGCACCAAGGTCACCATTGTGGGGGAGAACCTGGGCGCGGGGAGCACTGTCAACGTGCTCTTTGGCAATCAGACGTGTGAACTCTACAGGTGAGTCAAGCCTTACCTTTCCTCCCACTGAGTGGAAGACAGTGGTACACTGACATGTATGGGAATTATAACAACCTTTCCTACAATAAATGCGCCGAATCTCTGTACGTACTGTACGCAGTGGTGGAAAGTAACTAAGTACACTTTACTTGAGTGTTTCCAATTTTCAGTACTTCTACTTCTACTCCACTACATCTCAGAGGCAAATATTGTACTTTTACTCCACTACAATTATTTTGAAACTTTAGTTACTAGTTACTTTGTAGATTTCGATTATCATAACAAAATATCACAGTAATCACTTCAGCCCTATATACATTTCGGCCATCTGAAAATAGCCGAAAATAGAAAATGTGAAATGGGACATTCTGTTTAATGAGTACTTTTACTTTTGGTACTTTAAGTACATTTTGATGCCAATACTTACCAGTCCAATACTATTGACTATTTTACTATTAGTATTTCTATATTGCAGTATTGATACTTTTACTTAAGTAAAAAAAATGTAGTACTATTTCCACCACTGACTGTACGTACTGTATGTATGTACTCAATCCACATATCTCGAGAACCGTTTGACAGACCGACTTTAACACACACACACACACACACACACACACACACACACACACACACACACACACACACACACACACACACACACACGTTGCAGACGACCCGAGGGGTTGCAGTGCCCGGCATCGAGTCGGTTGGATAGGCGGTTGTCCAGCACTGCCAGAAAAGGCTCTGGCCGTGGCCCAAATGAGCCAATTGATTGCCATGGCAACCCCAGCCTATGCTTGATTTGGCAAATTCCCTGCCATTTGATTGCTTCAGTCAGTCTACTTTCCACAGCCAGTTTTGCACTCTTCAGACATTCTCCATACGTTCTCCGCTGACATTTACCACTGCACAAGGACTTTCCAGAACCGCTAAGTTGGTTATTAAGGAACAGGAGGAAAGGTTTAGGGGATCATCTGTATAACACTGACTCCTCATCTCCCTTCCACTGTACCCTAGTGGGCAGTAACCAGCCATTAACTGAGAGGAGAGGAGATTCATTTCCATCCTCCTGATGTGGAAAGAGTTTTGTAGCCAGCCTTTGTTTTAACCCACTCTAGTTTGGTGGTTTGAGCCAAGGGTATAGTGAGCTATTTCAGTGGTTCTCAAAGTGGGGTCTGGGGACCCCCAGGGTTTTTTCCAAGGGCCGGGGGTCTCCAGGGCCGGGGTCCACAGCTAAATTAGTTTAACCACTTCTTTAACCCTGTATACCTCGGCTATTTGGGAATTGTGTTGCATCGTGGCGCGTTGTGAGCTTGTATCTATTGCATTTTAACAGACCGGGAATGCATCTGTGTCATTTTAAGATTTCCTTGGCTATTCAAAAATAGCAGATCTACAAGCTCATATCGCGGCACCGAGTGCCGCGCTATGAGCTTGTAGATCTGCTATTTTTGAAAAATCGTGGGAAATTATTTTTTATATTTTTTTCAAAAAACTATAGGATTTAGAAAACATCTTTAGAATCGATCTCAGGTCTTAATGGGTTAAAAGAAATCTTGAAAATATTTTGGACATGTTTGAATAAGTATATTATTCCTAAAAATATTTTCAGGTGGGGGTCCTTGGCCAAATACATATTAATTTGGGGGTCCTTGACATAAAAACGTTTGAGAACCACTGAATACAGCAACAAGGTGTTGTTGTGGGATTTGAGATCTTTTCAGGCGACTTGTTTTCCTTGTGGAGAACTGTTCTCTTCACTGCAGCAGGACGTTTTGCACCAATAGCCCCGGAATTCTGATCGTATCACTTAAAGCATTTATGTCACAGACCTCCCATTTGAAAAGATGATGTGCTTCCAGGGACCCCCATAAGAGAAGATTTGTCATGATTTGTCAAAAATGTGTGTTTGATAATAGCAGATCTACAAGCAGAATTGGGGGGCTTCTTCAACTGGTTAAGGGACATCTTTACTTGACTGGGCTCCCTTATCAAAGCCACTGCAGCATTTCTCACGGTGGAGGCTTTGGTTATCGTCAACATAATTATTTCCATCTGTTGTCAACATCTCTTAACAGTGCTGTCAATGACGGCAATGAAAATAAAAGGGCCGAGCAGGCTGCCACGCCCCCCCCCCCCCTGTCAATGTCTGACAGTCTGATAATGTGTCCTGATAACCAGCCCTCTCTGCCTGCAGTCCATCATGAAGCTGCCTACCCAGGTTACCAGAGCTGGTCTTAACCATTTAACCCATTCAATGAATCCGGGAACGCATCTGTGTCATGTTAGATGTCTTTGGCTATTCAAAAATAGCAGAAATACAAGCTCAAAATATAGCTGCAAGCAGCGATAATATGGGGCCAGGAGAGAGAAATGATAATTCCTTTAACAGGTCAGTTCATGAAAGTCCTTGCGGTCTTGTTTCCAATGAGTGCCTGTGAGCAATTAGGGGTTAAGAGCCTTGCTCAGGGACAAATTTCATTTCATCGACACATTTGCTGACCTGGCCTGGAATCGTACCTGGGGCAACCAGAGTCTCTGGCTCCCTAGGCGGGCTCACTAACCACTCAGCTATGGCCACCCCTCAGAGAGAGAGAGAGAGAGAGAGAGAGAGAGAGAGAGAGAGAGAGAGAGAGAGAGAGAGAGAGAGAGAGAGAGAGAGAGAGAGAGAGAGAGAGAGAGAGAGAGAGAGAGAGAGAGAGAGAGAGAGAGAGAGAGAGAGAGAGAGAGAGAGAGAGAGAGAGAGAGAGAGAGAGAGAGAGAGAGAGAGAGAGAGAGAGAGATAGAGAGAGAGAGAGAGAGAGAGAGAGAGAGAGAGAGAGAGAGAGAGATAGATAGATAGATAGATAGATAGATAGATAGATAGATAGATACGGAATAGATTGAAGAGACATAGAGAGAGACAAATGGAATAGATTGAAGAGACAGAGAGAGAGACAAATGGAATAGATTGAAGAGACAGAGAGAGAGACATGGAAACGGAATAGATTGAAGAGAAAGACATGGAAATGGAATAGATTGAAGAGAGAGAGAGAGAGCGCCATGGAAACGGAATAGATTGAGTCATGTTTTTTGCATTTCAACTTAAATGAGTCTGCATCAAGTGAGGCTTGAACCGGCAACCTTACGGTCATGAAGCACTCTTAGGTAGCTGCAACACTACCTATAGTGCTATATCTTTGTCCAGGCTGATATTGTCTGTTGAGGATCACAAACTCTTGCCTTCTGTCATGACCCAAGCCCCTGTTTCACTAACACTAAGATCACTCGTTCACAAACCATTTACCAATGAAGAAATTGTACATCTCCTCAGAACCAAAATTAGTGAAAGTAGCCGATCTACAAGCTCACAAACCATTAAAAGTTGTCAGATTGTACATTGGCTATTTTCACAATGAAGTATGTTATACATTGAAAAAACATACTCTCATTGCTATCTGAAAAGTTGTGAGATTGTAGATCAGCTGTATGTAAAAAACACTCAATTAAGTATTTCATGTTATCTTTAACAATTGCAGATGTATTCATTGATAGTCATGTTGTGTGAAATGCAACTCAGATGAAGTCTGCACCAAGTGAGGCTTGAACTGGTGACCTTCAGGTTGTGGGGCACACATTTAAGCGAGAAGCCACCAACAGACAAGAACCTGTGAAAGGAGATCACAATGATGATACAGTTTCACGCAAATAGCTGAAAAATCCTGGGTTTAAGTGTTTTTCAAACTGCTCAAGATTGCGGACAATCTAAGGGCGGTGCTTACTGGTCAACGTGATAGATGTGTTCCTCATTAGTCAAGGCACATGTGTAAGCAGGTCTAATGGCTGTCGGCCAAACGAGGCATGACTTTTGCCTGTTTAAAGTTTCAATTTTCAAAAAATTGCTATAGCGCCCCCGTTTGACCAATTGGAGTAAGATTGGTTTCAGTGATATTTGGAATGGCCCTTTACATTTCTGCAAAGTTTCAAAGAATGGTAAGTCTGCATGTATGTGTTAGGGGCAGATGAATAATTGTCATAAAACTGCAATATTCATTGGCTCATTAAAGCTTAATTTTTTCACTTATGGAAGATATTTTGCAAACGTTTTTTGGTATAGGTCCAAAGTTCATGTGTAAAAAGTTTTGTGCAGATTACTCAAAAATCCCAGGAGGAGATAGGTTTTAACTGTTTTTCATATAATTCCAAATGGTGGGATATCTAAAGGTCAGAGGTCAAAAGTCAGAGTGTGAAAGTTGTTCAGCATGAGGAGACGCATGTGTGCATCGAAGTTTCATGGCTGTAGGTCAAACACGGCATGAGTTGTACCTGTTCAAAGTTGGCATTTTTCAATTGAGTGCTATAGCGCCACCTTTTGACGAAAGATTGTGAGAATTATTTCTTGATCGTTTTTCATGACCATCTATCATATGGCCGAGTTTCATAAAAAGCGACTGCACGGTTCAGCCAGAACTGCCAAAAGTGGCAGAAGAAGAAACGGAATAATGCGAATAACAATATGGGTCCATGCTGGAAGCCTGGCCCCATAAAAAATAAATAGCAGATCTACAAGCTTGTAGATCTGCTTGTAGATCTGCTCAAAAAAATAAATAGCAGATCTGCTATTTTGTTTTTGTTTTAATCGTGAAAATTTGTGCAATCTTTGAATATATATACTTTTTTAAAGCATTTTTAACTCAAATCTTTGCTTCTGGGGATTCTACAAATATATATATTTTTTATTTAACTTATGTTGCTATATCAGTGGTTCTCAAACTTTTTTCATGTCAAGGACCCCCTAAATGATATGTATTTGTCCGCGAACCCCCCCATCTCAAAATATTTTGTTCCAGGGACCCCCAGAAGCAAACATTTGAGTTAATAATGTATATATATATATTCAAAGATTTGCACAAATGTTCACGACATAGATGCGTTCACGGATTGAATGGCTTAAACCTGGGGAAAACGTTCTGTGAAAATAGTTGATCCTTTTATATCGACAATTTTCAGCGAAGAGATTTGGTGGAGAGGGGAAAAAAGGAGGGGAGCTAAGTATACAGTAGAAGACCCCTGGGGGGCTCTGTTCAACAAAGTACAGTATAGAGGCTTTAAGTGGTTATGCCTAGTCGATCATTTTTATAATCATGTTATGAAAATGTTTTTGTGATTGTAACGTCAGGCTTAACCCATTGATACCTGGAACGCATCTGTGTCACTTTAGATGTCTTTGGCTATTCAAAAATAGCAGATATACAAGCTCATAGCGCGGCACCGAGTGCCGCGCTATGAGCTTGTAGATCTGCTATTTTTTTTAAATCGTGAAAAAATATATTTTTGATTTTTTTTCAAAAAACTGTTCGGATATAGATTTTTTTAAAGAATCGCCTCAGGTCTTAATGGGTTAAACAGACGTCACATTCACAGAACTTCACATGTGAATCCCTGTTGCACGGCGTTATAGCCTCCTCGATAATATGAGCTGCACATAGACATCTCTATTCATGGGAGCATTCATTACATAGACATAACTAAAATAAAATATCATGATAGCAAGTTGTGAGGGAGGGGGTGAAACCTCTGGGCGGGGGGGGGGCGGTATTGTTCTTGCCGTATTTATAGATAGCTATTTAAAGATCAAAACGGTTGACATTAGTCAGGAGGTTGAAGTGAAGAAGCCATTACCTCTAGAGGACCCTCTAATTACATCTGTTCCATCCCTAATGGTGTCTGTCTGGGGTGAGGATGACTCAGGACTGGCCTGTAATGAATGCTCAACCCCTTATGGTAATGTAGTGCATGTATTGTAGCTCATATCCATAGGTAAATGCCTCTGCAGTATAGAGAGGGCCGGGCCGACATAAATCGGAATCTAAATGAATGAGTTGGTATTCCTCACAGGAGGAGGTGGGTAGTGGACAAAGTACAGTGGTGGAAAAAGTACTCAATTGCTTTACTTTAGTAAAAGTATCAATATTGCAATGTAGAAATACTCTGTTATACAAGTAAGAGAGTAAGAGTCTGGAATTCAAAATTTACTTGAGTAAAAGTACAAAAGCATTGTCATCAAAATGTACTTAAGGTACCAAAAGTAAAAGTACTCATTATGCAGAATGTCCCATTTCAAGTTTCCAAATGTATAAAAATCTTTTGAAAATAGCAGATCTACAAGCTCACAATGTGTCGCATCGCGACGCATTGTGGGCTTGTAGATTGGCTATTTTCCTGGTCAAATATTACTCAACTACTACATTAGTACAAGTGAAAGTTGCTCAAATGTGTACTTGAGTTAAAGTACTGGAGTTCTTGCTTTAACAAAGTACTTATGTATTCCAAAGTTAAGTACATGCTTTTAAGAATGCTCAAGTATTCAAAAGTATATATTTTTTTGGTTAATTCATAAATTATGAATGAAAATACATTATTAATCATAATGTGTTTTCGTAAGTTTGGGTCAAGCGGGTTCCCGTCCTAGACATGTAGTCAGTGGAGTCAGAAGTACAATATTTGTCTTTGAAATGCAGTGGAGTGAAAGTCATAAGCCCCCAAAAACACTAATACTCAAGTACTGTAGGTAAAGAGAAGTCCAGCGTGCTTCAGCCAGCAGAATGTAGAAGGGCTCGTCGGTGCTCTACAGGGACGACTTGCATCAGAGAAAATAATAATACTGTACCTGTCCTGCAGGCACTTCAGGAGAGACTACCCAAATGAAATATACTGGAGCACTCGACTGGTCTGCACGTGTTTTATTGTTTTGCAGGGGTGACTAGAGTCGAGTGCTCCAGAATATTTTAGTCTCTCCTGAAGTGCCCATGTATTATTATTTTCACTAATCCTCAAGTATACTTAAAAAATGTACCCTGTAAAACCGGGACCACATCTGTGTAACTACTTTGGCTATTCAAAAATAGCAGATACACAAGCTCAAGTCGTGAAAATGTGTGCAAATCTTTGAATATATATATATTTTAAAGCAAACATTTTTTAACTCAAATCTTTGCTTCTGGGACCCTGGAACAAAATAGTTTGAGATGGAGGTCCACCGCCAAATACATAATTTTGGGGGTCCTTGACATGAAAAAGTTTGAGCACCACTGATATTATAGCAACATAAGTGTTTCATAAAACTGTTAGACATTTGTAGAATCGTATCCCAGGTCTTAATGGGTTAAAGTAAATGTACTTCATTACTGTCCACCTCTGCAGGAGGACCATGTTGGAGATCGTGTGTTTCTCGGCGCCATCCGTGACCAGTGCCGGGGTGGTGCAGGTCACTCTGAGCGTTGACCGGGCCAAGGTGCCAGGGAGTCTGACCTTTGAGTACATAGAAGACCCCACAGTCCAGCGCATCGAACCCCAGTGGAGCATCACCAGGTAACCATACACAACATAACTGCAAAAGAAACATGAGCACTCGCCACAACAAACAGTCCTTTACGGTTCACGGTTCAAGGAGAATTCAACTAAATCAAAAGAACCATACATAATACACGGTGTATACACACAGGTACACAATTCAGATCTTTTCTTTTTATTACATTTTTTATGCTTTTATTGATAGTCAATGAGAGAGAGACGGGAAACAGGGAAAGAGTAAGGGCAGGGACGTGCACAGATAGACTCTAGGTGGTGCTAGAGCGCCTGCCCTTTGCCCTCTTGACCAGAAGTGCCCTTCTTTTCATGATATGATTTTTCTTTTTACCATAACCACTCGAAACCTAGCATCCCTTTTTTTGAGGAGAACTTTAGCCAAAAATAGCAGATCTACAAGTAGATCGGCTATTTTTGGCAAAGAAGTATAGGTGTAGAGGGAAAAAAGAGCAGACCAAAAGTATAATTTACTTGAGCACCTGCCCCTCAAAATGTCTGTGCACGCCACTGAGTAAGGGAGTGACTTTGCAACAAATAGTCCATCCTGGCCGGGAGTCAAACCGGGGACTCGCTGTCAGGCATTAGAGTCTAATGTGGTATGCGACCTGACCATACAGCTATCAGGTCACCCGGAGTGGTGATTTCCCATATGGCCACGTTAGTGCCACAGCAGTTAAACCCAGGGGAGCATCGGAAAATCTATTGAATTTACACAACTTTTCAGTGCCTGAAGCTAGTTTGGGATAACACCATCTGGTACTCCAAACAAACATCAAGCATGATATTTTGTTTTGCAAATACTCTTTGACCCAGGCCTGGAGCCAGCGATGGATTTACCATATTATCTCTGGCCACGTGGTGCAGTATCTCATAGCAAACACTTCAGATAGACAGCATTACAGCAACATTAGCATAAGCCGATTGTGGGTTTCTCAAATGGAATACTACCTTCGTACGTATGCGTGCTGTTGTGTGAACTCCTTTTCACAGTCATTTAAGCTGATAACACTGTATATTTTTTCTTTACATTAAAGTTAGCGCATGAAAACAAAATGCCTCCCTTGCTTGCAGCTGTGTGCGTAGTAGAGATTCTGTGGGGAATAAGGGGGCTGTGAGGACAAGGTTACAGAGAGTGGTACATAGATAGGATGGTGGTGTAGTGGTAGTAGTAAGGAAAAACTATAAGTAAAGTAATCACCAATCAAACCAAATGTAGCAATCATCTCTTAAACAAACAACAAATCGCTACATTTTCAGAACTCTGATGATTTGTTTTAAGGTACCTGAATGTATGTAATGCTAAGTATCCATATTATAAACATATTGGTTAAAATGACAGGTAAACCCCTTAATCAGAATGCATAAAAAGATGGTTTTGTTTTGTTGGACTAGAGCCTGATTTCAGATTTTCAGTAATATCTGAAAAACTGTTGTCGCCCAAGCATAAATCAGGCTTTACACGCCACTCTATCCCAGCTTGGGAATGCCCTTGTCGCACGACAGTGTCCTATACACGAATCCACGGAGCGCTGCCCTGTAGGTGGCGCCGCCATTGCTGCGGTGTCAGACTCGATCAGCTGCTGCTGCGCGGTGTCAGTCAGCTGCAGTCACTGACTGCTCACGTTACTCTTTTACCTGCTTTTTTACTAACTTTTACTAACACTAACTTTACAAAGATGTACAGAAAATCGGGACGAACCTGCGTAGTTTATGGCTGCTCCCAACAGCCAAGCAGGTAAAGAGTAACGTGAACAGACGGACAGAACCGCAGCAGCAGCTGACTGAGTTTGACACCGCAGCGATGGCGGCGCCACCTACAGGGCAGCGCTCCGTGGATTCGTGTATACAGAAAATAGCAGATCTACAAGTGCACAAATCGCAGCGCAGCAAAGCAAAGCAAGGCAAGGCAAGGCGACGAAGTATAAGCGAGGCTTAAGCTTCAGATGAGAGCCACACTGGTCACTCTTTTCCCTCGTGTCAGTGACAGGAGAGAGGCTTTCTGAAGGTGCAATCACAGCTCTCATCATCAGTGTGTGGAGAGAGTCCCATTTGGCCCCATCAGCTTAAGGTAGCCTTTGAAGTATGAGGGAAGGATTGGAGCTCTGTCAAGCCTGCTACTGTAGACACACCAGCTTTCACTCTGCTTGCCCAATCTCTCTCCCTCTCTCTCTCTCGCTCTTTGTTTCCCTCTGTATGTTTCTGTCTGTATCATTCTATCTCTATCTCTTATTCTCTCTCTATCTCTTATTCTCCTCTCTCTCTCTCTCTCTCTCTCTCTCTCTCTCTCTTTCTCTCTCTCTCTCTCTCTCTCTCTCTCTCTCTCTCTCTCTCTCTCTCTCTCTCCCTCGCTCTCTTTTTCCCTATATCTGACTACTTCCATATCAATCTTTCTCTCTCTCTCTCTCTCTCGCTCTCTCTCTTTGTTTCCCTCTGTATGTTTCTGTCTGTATCATTCTATCTCTATCTCTTATTCTCTCTCTATCTCTTATTCTCCTCTCTCTCTTTCTCTCTCTCTCTTTCTCCCTCGCTCTCTTTTTCCCTATATCTGACTACTTCCATATCAATCTATCAATCTCTCTCTCTCTCTCTCTCTCTCTCTCTCTCTCTCTCTCTCTCTCTCTCTCTCTCTCTCTCTCTCTCTCTCTCTCTCTCTCTCTCTCTCTTCAATCCCTCATTAAGACCTTTCCCTGGGCTTCCCGCTGCAACACAGGTGATTTGAGGACTAGAGAGAGAGAGAGAGAGAGACAGAGAGAGAGAGAGAGAGAGAGAGAGAGAGAGAGAGAGAGAGAGTGATAGAGATAGAGATAGAGAGATAGAGAGTGAGAGAAAAAGGTTGTTTATTTTAATCACATCTAACAGTGATATGTAAACAAGCAGCACCTGTACTCATGCTATGCCAGCCTCGCAATGCTCACGGCTGAATATAAAACAGCAGCCAGCTGGTACAGCCGTTTGATCTGGTTCCTCTACCCAATAACAAAGAGTTAACAATCCTGCCAGCTCTGGACCCCCAAACACGCAGCTCCGAGGGAAATTGTTTGAATTTCTGCAGCTAACGTGCGCTGATTTCTCTGTGGTCATAATGCTAATGAAATTACAGAGGAACAGCAGTTCATTTTGTGTTGCATATTAGAGAGTTCTGTGTGTGTGTGTGTGTGTGTGTGTGTGTGTGTGTGTGTGTGTGTGTGTGTGTGTGTGTGTGTGTGTGTGCGTGTGCGTGCACTCATGCGCGAAGGTATGCACATGCATACTTTTATGCATGCAACTAATGTATATCGATAATGTGCTACTGTACATAAGGACCTGCAATTGTCAAGGATTGAGAAAATAGTACTCTTGGTCAAAGTGATGGCTCCTAAAATGTTCAATCAAACCATTTTAAAACCTTTTGTACGCGTATGCATCATGTAGTATTGCATTTTGACTGGATATCGTATTCACTGGGCTCTAGCATGTGGCAGCTGTATTTGTCTGTTTGTATTGTTTGTGTTTACTGTTGTAACAATGTTAATGCCGCTTCCTTGGCCACACCACTCTTGCAAAGGACATTTAAATAAAAATGAGACTTTTTCCTGGTTAAATAATGCATGTGATTATATCCATATTGTGCTAATGTTAGCATTTTCCAGCGGTTCTTGTCATTAGTGTGACAACATAATCCTTTACCCACCCCTCCCCCAGCGGACACACCACTCTGACAGTGACAGGCACCAACCTGGACGTGGTACAGGAGCCCCGGGTCAGAGTCAAGTACGCAGGCCACGAATCTGTCAACGTGAGTGTGAACGTGGCGTATACTGTGTTTCTTTTCTGCCCACAGACTTCTGCTCCAGCTGAATCACAGTGACAGCTATATAAATGTGTTCTTACACATATAGGTGCCTGTGCACAGTCATCTGTGAAATGAAGGAATTTCAGATTGCTGTTTTTCAGATATACAAGTTCATAGCGCGGCACCGAGTGCTGCGCTATGAGTTTGTATATCTGCTCTTTTTTTTTATAGTGAAACTTCAAAAATATTGTTGAATAAATGTATACATTTTGAACTCAAATCTTTGCTTCTGGGGGTCCCTGGAACACAATAGTTTGAGTTGGGGGGGGGGGGGTCCACGGACAAATACATATCATTTTGGGGATCCTTGACATATGCAACATATATATTTTTTTTGTTAACTGTTAGTCTTTAGAAGACATTTGTAGAATCCCCCAGAAGCAATGATTCGAGTTAAAAATGTATATATTTAAAGATTTGCACAAACTTTCACGATTTTTTTCAAAAAAATAGCCCAAAGAAATCTAAAAATGACACACAGATGCGTTACCGGTCTAAAGCTCCTTACACACCGGGAGCGATTTTATTTTTATGCGAATAATATGTTTTTTTTTAAAAACCTTATAAAGTCAATGCAAGCTTCCACAGAGCGAAAAAGCGAAGCGAAAAAGCGTCTTTTAATTATTCGGAACGAGTCCGAATTTTGCGTATATTCGCATAATCGCCGGTGTGTAATGACCTTTAGTGGGTTAAATGTTTTGGTGTGGATATGAATGCTTCATAACTACATTGCTCAGTGACCTCTTGCCTTACGATTCCTCATGTTTTGAACACACACTTACTATTTACATATACAGTAAGAGAGTTATCTGTAACTTACTGTTCATATTGTTCTTCCTGTAGTCTTTGTAGTTTATACTGGGAGTAGTAGCTCTATTATGTTTTCAGCAGCTCCTTTGTTACATACAGTATATTGTACTTAATTGGCAATTAAAACAACTTTATTTGACTGATTTCTCCTCAGGTATGCAAGGTGCTGAATACCACGACCATCAGCTGCTTCGCCCCCTCGCTGAAGGCAGAATACACGACCGACCAGGAGACGGTGAAGCACGTGGATGAGTTTGGCTTCGTCTTCAACAACGTCCAGGCCCTGCTAACCTATAACAACACTAGCTTCATCTATTACCCCAACCCCCACCTGGAGCCTCTCAGCCTGTCCGGGGTCCTGGAGCAGAAACCTGGCTCTCCCATTATACTCAAGGTCAGTTAAAGTAGAGGAGACTTGACTTGCTGTTCTTTTTTTGATGGTGGGTGCTAATAATAGCGTAGTTTTTCCTTTTTTATCCCTGCTAGTGGCAGGGATGTATGTCCATCTGTCTATGTTCTCAAACAAGATATATCGAAAACTACTGACTTGGAATTTCATGTGTACACAGCTGATACTCTCTGAAGAATGGACCTTGGTGAATTTGGTGACACCATGGCCTTTTCCCTAGTGCCAAAATGTTGGCCAAAAAGTGGCAGAGATTCCCATCTGTGCACAAGACACTGTCTATTTATTGGTCAAATTGCCATGCAACATGTCTAGTGCGTTGATGCTGAGTTGACCTTTCCTCTAGCACCACCCTCACCCTTTTGCACAGAAGATACAGTAACTCATCTCGCAGAAGAAACCGTATTGCTTTTGTTGACCTCATGGCCTTTCATCTAGCACCACCCATAGGCCAAATTTTCATCTTGCACTCAAGATGTCTCAAGCATTGATAAACATAAAGGTGTTCCTACAGAACAACAGCCAAGTCAATTAAACCTGGCAGAAAGGTATAAATGCCAATCCCAAACCATCCAAACGTGAACACATACTTTACATACATACGTTTTATTTTTTTAAGCTAAAATGTCATCTGAAAATGTTGGCCTATACCAGACTGTATTCATGTATGTACTGTATGTACAGTATGCATGTATGCAAGTATGCATGTATGCATGGATGCATTTATGCATGCATGTATGGATGGATGGATGGATGGATGCTCACCGAAATGATTCAATAATGTTCATGTATCCCTTGTTCCTGTACTGTACAAACAATGTAGGTCTCCTTAAAATATCCAACGTATCTTTACTTAATCAGTATGTACGTGTATGTATTTCTGTCTTTTGTTGCTCTGTAAAGCACCTTGTCCTGACCCCTTTTCATAATATAAACATAACCTCTCTGCAGGGACGTAACTTGGTGCCATCAGCGTCCGGCGGGGCTCGGCTGAATTACACCGTTTTCATTGGAGACACACCCTGTACCCTCACCGTCTCTGATACCCAGCTGCTCTGTGAGCCACCCAACCTCACCGGACAACACAAAGTCCTGGTCAGTCCTGTCTGTCAGTGCCTTGCTGTCTGTCTGTCTATAGCCTGAGTTAGGGGCCGTGTCCACCAAGACGTTTGTTTGAGCGCTGCCAGCCGCTCCTACAAGTGACCGTGTGTGTTTGTGTGTAATGTATGTCCGTATTTATGAGCATGGCATCTTGCTATTTTACCATTAACACCAGTGGTGTAAAGTAACTAAGTACATTTACTCAAGTACTGTACTCAGTACTTTTACTTCTACTCCACTACATCTCAGAGGCAAACTTTAGTTACTAGTGACTTTGTAGATTTTGATTATTATTACAAAACATACAGTAACCACTTCAGCCCTATATACATTTCGGCCATTTGAAAATAGCCGATCTACAAGCTCACAATGCGTCGCGATGCAACGCATTGTGAGCTTGTAGATCTGCTATTTTCAATACATTTTTATACATTTGAAAACTTGAAATGGGACATTCTGCATAATGAGTACTTTTACTTTTGGTACTTTAAGTACATTTTGATGCCAATACTTTTGTACTTTTACTCAAGAACATTCCGGACTTTTACTTGTAGCAGAGTATTTCTATATTGCAGTATTGATACTTTTACTTAAGTAAAACACTTGAGTACACCACTGATTAACACAAGGAACACATTATGACATAATGCTTGCTCTTGTGTTGCAGTTTCATTCC
Organism: Gymnoscopelus microlampas; assembly: GCF_963454915.1. NCBI lineage: Eukaryota > Metazoa > Chordata > Actinopteri > Myctophiformes > Myctophidae > Gymnoscopelus > Gymnoscopelus microlampas. The sequence continues at coordinate 33,758,683 of NC_139944.1, forward strand.
GAACCATATACATTCATTGTCTATTTCAGCCTGTTTGTGTATAACCAACAAGCTCTCAGTTTGTCACTGTCATTCCGTCATTGTTAGCCTGTCACTCCTTGTCTTGCCTGCTTCTGATTACATTCAGGTTGCCCTCTAAAATTGTTGGCAGTTTTCTGTGGTAATGAGGAGACAAAGGACAAAAAGAAGATAGCGTTGTCACATTGCGCTTTCAACTTTTACATTCTAATATAATAATAAAGAAATGTAATTCAGAGGCAGCGGCTCTGGAAAATTGGTTGGTTTGATTTGTTTCATAACTTTTAATATGAAAAAGCTGGTTGTCGCAGTACTACCCTTGGTTGCAAAGATAAATAAGCTTTCAATAAAATGTAGCTTAGAGCGACTATGACAACAAATGAAATGCTTAGTTTTATTCTCAAGTGTAAATTACAGCTTCATATGATGGTCTATTTTTCAATTTTCTCTGTCTGTAACTCTGTTTTTAGCTGTGACTATGAAGCTAGTATAATCCATTCTATCAGTCGGTGGGGTGACGATTTTATAAGGGGGGGCGGGGGGGGGCATTTGGCCATGCAGCCCAGCTCTGAACTCAGCTCTTATTTGTTTTGTTCATTTTTAACTTAATATTAGACAAATTAACAAAATGATTAAATAAAAAGTAACTGTGGTTTACAGGATTTGCACAAAAAAGACGGGCGGACAAGTAGTTCAACTTCATATGGATTTGTTATTGGCATGTGGATTTGTTGGATATATGGATTTGTTATTACATTGGGGTTCCAGGGGGTCCCCAGACAAATTAATAGTTAGGAACCAAATTGAACCTTGTGTGTCTGTAACTCTGAGATTGTACAAATGGAACCATTGGTTCCATTTGTACATTCTCAGAGTTAAATGAACACTGATGATACTACAGTGTAGATTGGGACCCCAAAGAAATCGAAATTTGTGAGTCCCTTTTCAAATGGGGGGTCCCTGGGCTAATGTTTGTCAATTTGGGGGTCCTTGACGCAAAAAAGGTTGAAAACCACTGGTCTACATGCATGTGTGTTGTGTAAGTAAAAACCTCCTTTTCACCCACTTGCGATGTGTTTTTTGCTGTTTTTTTCATCGTTCATGATGCTGTGCAGGTCCAGGTCGGCGGTCTTCACATTTCTCCAGGAGCGGTGCACATCCGCTCAGACAGCCTGCTGACCCTGCCGGGCATCTTCAGCATCGCGGCCGGAGGAGGCCTCCTCCTCATCATCGTCTTCATCGTCCTGTTGGCCTATAGGCGCAAGTCGCACGAGAACGACCTCACTCTCAAGCGCCTGCAGATGCAGATGGACAATCTGGAGTCACGCGTGGCTCTCGAGTGCAAGGAGGGTGAGTCGGGGCGTTCGGCCTTACAACGAGTTCACTCTTGAAGGAGGATAACAGTTTGGTATTAAATGACACAGTAAAGAACCATCAGATTCAGATGAATGACCTCTTCAGTATTCTGGAATCAAAATTATACATAGTTTGTTATCTGCAATGTAATTTAGAGGTGCAACAGTTCATCGAATAATCGATTTAAGCAATTATTGAAAATAATCGATAATCTAAATACCAAAAAAAGCTCGTAGATCAGCTATTTTCTTTTTTTTATGATTCAATGTTTATTCATTTTTCAGTTATACACAAAAAGTAGAATGTAAACAAAAGGAAGATCAGCTATTTTCTGTATTTTTGCGCAACATCGCTGTATGACAAAGTGTAAAACAGCGCTTAAGTGGTTAGTCAGACTAACTGCAGGAGTCGGGTTATAATTTTCGCCTAGATTTGTTCATAGTATATATTTTTGTATCATCCCCCCAAAAAAATACAAAAAAATGCTTCTCTATTATTCGATCAATCGTAAAACTAATCGATATGAATAATCGCTAAGAAAAGGATGGATAGTTGCAGCTCTAATGTCATTGCCACTCCTGTCATTCATTCCCCAGCCTTTGCAGAGCTGCAGACAGACATCAATGAGTTAACCAGCGACCTGGACAGAGCAGGAATCCCCTACCTGGACTACCGCACCTACACCATGAGGGTCCTGTTCCCCGGCATAGACGACCACCCTGTGCTCAGGGAGCTGGAGGTCAGATTGTGACACAACATGTCTTATTATGTTTTACCACTGACTTTGTATATTATAGTCTCACAAGCCTCCCACAATTTTCAATGCCTTCCGTCATACCAGTGGTTCTTTTTCATGTCAAGGACCCCCAAAATGATATGTATTTGGCTGCGGACCCCCCATCTCAAAAATATTTTGTGCCAGGGATTTTTCGAAAATAGCAGATCTACAAGCTCATAGCGCGGCACTCGCGCTATGAGTTTGTAGATCTGCTATTTTTGTGAGAGATCTGCTATATACTTGTGAGAGCCAAATCAAATATCCCCACAAGTACAGTAGAGTAGAATTTGAGAAATAGACAGTTTTCCTCCTCACAAGATAAATAGTTGTTTTATGGTTTTACAATATTTTTTGTCAGGCTTACGGTTGTAGTTATGCCTGATTTATATTTAGGTGTTGCACACCGAGAATAGCTAATCTCAGTACACACTGCGTCGCGCTGCAATGTGTTGTGAGCTTGTGGAACGGTTGTTTTTGACTTAGGGTTAAAATGGCAAGAATTGAACAAACACCATTCATTAAATCGCCGTCTTAAAACGTTGATGTCCTCACAAGTATAGTAATACAAATGTGTGTGTGTGCATGATGTATTCAGGTACCCGGCAGCGGGCAAGCGAACGTGGAGAAGGCCTTGAAGCAGTTTGCTCAGCTGGTGAACAACAAGGTCTTCCTGCTGACGTTCATCCGCACCCTGGAGCTGCAGCGCTCCTTCTCCATGCGGGACCGCGGCTACCTGGCCTCGCTCATCATGACCGCTCTGCAGGGACGCCTGGAGTACGCCACCGACGTCCTCAAGCAGCTCCTGTCCGACCTCATAGAGCGCAACCTGGAGAGCAAGAACCACCCCAAACTGCTGCTGCGCAGGTATAGTCCCTTCTTTGACGCCCCTGTTTATGATATGATGTGTTTTTATTAGGGATGCACGATTGAGCGTTCATCACATCGGCCGGTTTTGACTAAACCCATTAAGACCGGGAACGCATCTGTGTGTCATTTTTAGATTTCTTTGGGCTATTCAAAAATAGCAGATATACAAGCTCATAGCGCGGCACTGAGTGCCGCGCTATGAGCTTGTAGATCTGCTATTTTTGAAAAATCGTGAACATTTGTGCAAATCTTTGAATCTATATATTTTTAAAGCGAACATTTGTAACTCAAATCTTTGCTTCTGGGCGTCCCTGGAACTAAATATTTTGAGATATTTAAAAAAATATTAATTTTTGAATCAGCCTCAGGTCTTAATGGGTTAACAATGCATAATTGGTATCAAACTGATATGAAAATAATTCAGTTGATTCACTCTGATTATGATGACGCATTGGATATGTGCTTGTTGAATGTCCGTGGACTTGCAGACTCTAAAGTGAAGCGTAGCCTTTTCAGGCCAGTGCTGCTGCCCCCCCCTCCCCCCCCACCCATACCCGCACACACCCACCCACAGACACACCAACAGATGCACGCACGCACACACTAAAGCACTGCCGTCGCAAACTGTAGCCGTTACGGGTTACCTCTGTAATACACATCTTTCAGCAGATGGATAGACAAACAAGTTGTCTGGACATGCCCAACGTCAGCACACATCGCCGTTGTTGCCGTTGCAATGATTTCTGTTGTGTGTTAACGTCAGGCCAGAGCTTGATCAGCATGAAAGAGATAAGGAGAGAGAGAGAGAGAGACGGGGAGGGAGGTTGCATGTGATGTCAGACCAGAGCTCTATCAGTGAGAGAGGGAGGGAGGGGGAGAGAGAGAAGGCGAGGGAGGGAGATGTCGAGAGAGAGAGAGGGAGAAGAGGAGAGAGAGAGAGAGATAGAGGATACACCGTTCTATGCTGGGTACTGAAACCTAAGCATGCTGATGGACGTGTCACCTCATTACACAATGTCAGTGCAATAACACTGTGCAAGCAGAAAAGCTGGTATAATATCTATCTTCCTCTGCTCATACCATCATCCACAATGCTTTGTCCTCGGGTATGTTATTACTTTCATTCATCATTTTAATAGCCTGCATTTAGCAAAGACAGACATTTATTTCAATTAAAAGTGTGTTTTATTCTGCTCCACCTTTGGGAAAATGTAGTTAGTTTCCATTCACTGTAAAACAAAACAAATTGGTTTCACCAGCAGTTGAGTGAATTGCTTTTCTAGTTGACATTGTAAGTTTGCCTGATTTCTTGGATCCTCACTACCTGCCAATATATTTCTCCACTTGCTTGCAACACAACACACACCCTAAAGATGGCATCCATAACCATTGAATGAACTTTATGACCTGCCATAAATACTTCGATTGTATTGTATTTTGAACAACCATCCAATAATCATAGATAAATCATGGATTTGTCTCAGTTGGAATGCAGTGAATAATTGCTCTGCAAATATGACAAAGTGATTCAGGTTTTCTTATGGTATAAGTTTGTCAGTTTGGTGGAAAGTAACTAAGTACATTTACTTAAGTACTGTACTTAAGTACAATTGTGAGGTATTTGTACTTGAGTATTTCCAATTTTCCTACATCTCTGAGGCAAATGTTGTACTATTTCTATATTGCAGTATTGGTACTTTTACTTAAGTAAATAATTGTAGTACTTTTTCCACCACTGGAAGCAGTTACACAGTAAAATCCTCAGTGTTCATTTATCTATTTGTGATTTATTTGTAACTCTGAGTGTACAAATGTAACCCAATGGACCAAATGGATAAATGTTTCTTAAATTTGTACACTCGCAGAGTTAAATTAACACTGAGGATATTACTCTGTATTCATTCACTTTCTCCACCCACCAACTTGTCCCCCCTGTAATGAGGATTCAAACCAGCGACCTTCCGGTGCCAAGCGGGAATAAATAGTGCTGAACAGCCGCTTCTAATACGTTGACACAGAAACGTCTCTTTGCACGTTGTCCTTTCAGCCCACTTTCTGGTTGAGTAACTGGGTCATGTGAGGGAAGTAGCCCAGGCTATAGTCTGTTTTAGTTGGGTTTTTCTGTGCAGCGATGTGAAATACCCATCAGTTGAAACGGAGATAGAGCAGGTGAAACACGGCCATGCATGGTGAGAGAGAGAGAGAGAGAGAGAGAGAGAGAGAGAGAGAGAGAGAGAGAGAGAGAGAGAGAGAGAGAGAGAGAGAGAGAGAGAGAGAGAGAGAGAGAGAGAGAGAGAGAGAGAGAGAGAGAGAGAGAGAGAGAGAGAGAGAGAGAGAGAGTAGCTGCCGGGGGGAATATGTGTGCTGCAGCGGCAGAGCCATTGTCAGTCTGGCTTATCTTCCTCATGCCACTCATGAAACATTCAGCTTTGGTTCATGTCTCCTCTCCTCCTCTCCTCCCGTCCACTCCTCTCTCTCTCTCTCTCTCTCTCTCTCTCTCTCGTCCTCTCTTCTCTTCTCTTCTCTTCTCTTCTCTTCTCTTCTCTTCTCTTCTCTTCTCTTCTCTTCTCTTCTCTTCTCTTCTCTCCTCCTTCACCTCTGCTTATCTGCTGATTGTTTTTACACTGCTGGGACTGGGCCTGTTGAATCTTTCATGAGGTTTTGTCTTTGTTTCTCGTTCTTTTTTAGCAGACGTATGTAAGGGCGAGTTAGCATGGGAGCTAGTTAGACTTGTTAGCCCAAAAAAGCACTGCCGCTCTCACCCAGACCGGTCTAAACTTTAATGGGATGCAGTCAGCAGGGAGTAGCGAGCACAGGTGAAGGTTGTCATACGAGTTATGATAACGAGACAGAGAGTTGGGGATGACAGGTGAGGAAGAATCTACACTGGATTTTGCTCATAATGAGGATTATATGCCCTCCCCTCCTTTAATAATCAGAGGTATTTAATCACTGACTGAAGCCCTATAAACTCTGTTGTATGATGACAAGCTAAAAAAAAGGAAAAAATAAAACCCATTTGAAAATAGCGAGAACAGCAGATCTTCAATCTACTATGACACGTTATGAGCTTGTGATTGGCTATTTCAATGGTTTATTTTTCATTTTTTAATTGCCTATAATGGCATGCCCAAAATAGGGACGCCAAAGTTAAAGTTTCTACCTAATGGTGTGTATAATATAACCTCTAAGAACAATTATGAAATCTCAGCCATCTGGTTTGCGTCAGACAGTTAACTGCTGACACAATGGAAGAGGAAACGGAGTGAAAGGGTCAGAAAGTGGACATGAAAGATCCCCCTTATGCAGTTACATCCTGACCCACATACTCTCTCTCTCTCTCTCTCTCCCTCTCTCTCTCTGTCTGTCTGTCTCTCCTATCTCTCTCTCCGTCTTAAGTCATAAATGAATCATCAGAGTGCTCCGACTCTCTGCGGGACGTCTCCACCTAACAAATGAGCACGCTCTCCTCTTGTCTTGCAGAACAGAATCGGTGGCAGAGAAGATGCTGACAAATTGGTTCGCCTTCTTGCTCCACAAATTTCTCAAGGTAACAGAGAAGCCACCCGGGGACCTTGTGAAAAAACGCAGATGTCACTGTGATGCATTACTGCACCCCTTAACCCTTTTACGACCGGGAACGCATCTGTGTCATTTTAAAGATTTCTTTGGCTATTCAAAAAATAGCAGATCTACAAGCTCGTAGCGTGGCACCGAGTGCCGTGCTACGAGCTTGTGGATCTGCTATTTTTGAAAAATCGTGAAGATTTGTACAAATATTTGATGAATAGACATGTTTTTAAAGCGAACATTTGTAACTCAAATCTTTGCTTCTTGGGGGTCCCTGGAACAAAATATTTTGAGATTGGGGTCCGTGGCCAAATACATATCATTTTGGGGGTCCTTGACATGAAACAGTTTGAGAACCAATGTAGCAACATTGTTTTTCAAAATACTGTTAGGATGTGGAAGACATTTAGTAGAATCGGCCTCAGGCTTTAATGGGTTAAAAAAAAGGAGATTGGTATCGATTTGATACCAAATAGGTTTCTGTGTACTTTGTGGGCACAGCTGTCATTTCACTGTCTGCTGGCCATTTCTATGGGTTTTATCGACAGGTTTTGGGGCGGGGGGATTCTCAAAGTTTGTGGTCAATGTACTGTACACCGGTTGCATCTCAGCGTTTTTTGCAGTGTATAATCCAACGTGCATCTCTCTTGTCCTCTTCCCACACTGTCTCTCCCTCTCTTTTTATGCCCCCCCCCCCCCCCCCCCCCCCACCCCATTTCATCACTCCGATTTCCATAATCCCTGGATTCCGTGCCAAAACAAAGGAGTGTGCTGGCGAGCCTCTCTTCATGCTGTTCTGTGCCATCAAACAGCAAATGGAGAAGGGACCCATAGACTCCATCACTGGCGAAGCGCGCTACTCGCTCAGCGAGGACAAGCTCATCCGGCAACAGATTGAATACAAGACCCTGGTGAGTCGCCAACGACATTCAACAGGAAGTCAGAGTCACTGAGTCACGCTGCTGTAATCATTCTTTTTGTATACCTGCCTTGAATACACTGTGGGTAGAAGTGGGGCGTCTCTCTTTCTTTTCGCTGGTGCTGCTGAGGTAACATCCTGCTGTATGTGCCTGTTTATGCAATGCTGGTCTAATTTTTACATCATTGAAGCAGACGCGAGCTGACAGCAGAATCAATGAGGTTTACAAAGCGACTCGTAATCAGCGAAGAGTCATAATGATTCCCTTGATTAATCTCTTTCTTTCTCGATTACGCTCGGCTCTGGAAAATCCTGCATAATTGAATTTGTTAAACATAAGATGAGGTCACATTATTTTTTTAGTTATGCAGAGCCAAAACACGTGAAGCTGTAAATGTGGCTTATTTCAAACGTAATCTGTAGACAGATTTCTATGAGAGAGGGCATAACACATGATTACACTAGCACTGCACCGGCAACCCACACATGTTGTTAGATGCAGTGCTTTGCTCAAGGGCCTGTATTGGCAGGTGTAGATATGATATGTGCCGTCCTGCAGTCACGACAGGATAACACCATCCTGACAGCAAGTTTTAGTCACCTACCGCTACCTCCAAGCCAAACCTGTCACCCTAGTAGGTTTGGCTTGGAGGTAGCACAGAACTAGAGAAAACTAAAAACACTGCATGATTTTCACCTTGCTTCTCAAATCAAGCCAGTTGTTAGCGAATCAGTGTAACAGCAGAATCATCTGGTGGCAGTAAGACAGTTTTGGAAGAAGTATTTTTATTTTACTGTAGAAATACTCTGTTGCAAGTAAAAGGCCTGTATTCAAAATTTTACTTGAGTAAAAGTACAAAAGTACTGGCATCAAAATATAGTATAAAAGTATAACACATTTGAAATACGCAAGTAAAGTAAAATTACTTGACAATTGTTGTTAAGTACGGTCCTTGAATAAAGATACTTATTAGTTATAGGTTATATATCTGTATAGGTTTTAGGTTCGGTATTTGTAGTGTGCCCCCCATCCAGTTATTACACTGATCCGGGCTCGCAGTCCAGAGAAAGAGAGAAGAAATAGAAAAAGAGAAAGACCTCGGACAAGACAAAGAAGTCTAGACTATAGGACAACAAGACAAGTCAGTCACAACAGGAGAGAGTAGAAACTAGTTACTTTTTCACTACTGCAGAATGACACATCTCCTGATCCCCATGTCAGAGAGTGTGTGTCTCATTACTCATCTAATGCTGCCTGCTACAGCAACAGCACAACCCGGATCCTGGACGTGTGAAATTGCATTTCTGGCCAAGCTCCTCGAGGTAGTGAGGATATTTGGAGCTTGCAGCCTCTTCCTCCCTCTCTTCCTCTCTCCCACTGTCTCTGTTCCTCTTTTACTCCACTGTTTGTCAACCAGTGGTCCACGGACCACTATTGGTCCATGGCATGATTGCAGTTTTTTAAATTTTAGAAAACATATATAGAAATATATATATATTGTACCTTTGTTAAAAAATATGTTATCAAAATTTGTTGAGCTAATATTTCTCCACCAAATATATGACAATGTTTGGCGTAGTGTGATAAAAAATAAATTAAATAATGACTGTTATAGGCTTAATATACTTTGTAATGTTCTGGTGTCTCACCAAAAATAGGCAATCTACAAGATCACAACGTTTCGCCATGTGACGCGTTGTGAGCTTGTACATTGGCTAATTTTGGTGTGCGACACCCAGGTGCAACTAAGTGAAGTATAAAACCGTCGCTAAGCTCATTAATGTTAAATATTAACTCATTTTTACAAAAATAGAAATGACTGTGTTATGCTTTCTTAAATATACTGTGTACAGCTATATTGTTGCGGGGAGGTGGGGTGGGGTGGGGTGGGGTCACTGGGGTGGTCCTTGAGGGCTTGTTTGAAATATTCTAGTGGTCCAGAGCTCAAAGAAGGTTGAGAAGCACTGTTTTACACCATCTCTTCATCTCTGTCCTTCCCTCCCTCTGCCACCGTCCTTCTCCCCCCTCTCTCTCTCTCTCTCTCTCTCTCTCTCTCTCTCTCTCTCTCTCTATCTCCATCATTATCCTTGCCTCTCCAGACACTGAGCTGTGTGAACCCAGACAATGAGAACAGCCCTGAGATCCCCGTCAAGGTTCTGAACTGTGACACCATCACCCAGGTGAAGGAGAAGATCCTAGATGCTGTGTATAAGAACATGCCCTATTCCCAGCGGCCCCGGGCCACAGACATGGACCTAGGTGAGACACACTGCTCCCCCATCACACCATAATACAGTTGCTTATCAAACATGTTCATGTCTAGGATCATAGGTTCTGCTATTTTCCAACAGCCATAAACTAAAATAGGGCTCAAGTATTTAAACTGTTCCTGATTTAGCTGGGGACCCCCTGGAACCACCCTGCAGGGATCCCCTGGAATGTGATGCGTTGTGAGCTTGTAGATCTGGAGTACAATAAAACGCTTGAGTGGCTAATTCATTCGCTGATAAAAAAATAACCAGAAAATAATACGCTTCTTGATTATTCGATGAATCTCGAAGAAAATTAAATAGTTGCAGCCCTACATCCTAGAACCATCGCTGACTGTAGCCGTGATGATCAGATTTACACTCACCAGAAACTGATACTGCACATTTCTGGAGAAGAGGGCATGTGATACACACTGATCCTGATTTATACTCATTTATACTTAAAATAGACGATTTGCAAGCTCATAACATGTCGCAATGCAACACGCTATGAGCATGAGGATCTGTAGCAAACGATGTGGTTTGTGTGGTTTGTGGGCATACTGTATGCCTTCAACACTGTACCAAATGATATGGTTTTGTGTGTATACACATGCATTCAACACTGTTCCAAACCATGTGGTTTGTGTACTCATGCATTCATCAACACTGTACCAAATGATGTGGTTTGTGTATACACATAGTACATCCAACACTGTACGTGACCATGTGGTTTGTGTATACTCATATGCATCCAACACTGTACCAAACCATGTGGTTTGTGTTGTGCAGAGTGGCGGCAGGGGAGGACAGCACGGGTGGTTCTGCAGGATGAGGACATCACCACCAAGATCGAGTGTGACTGGAAGAGACTCAACACACTCATGCACTACCAGGTCTGCTTCAGTATACTCACCACTCATCTTACAAAACAAAACAAAAGAAACGCTGCACAGTTACACCTATAGCCTACTACTGTACTAGAATATGTTTCAACTTTTAGCCTTGTTAGTCAGGTTGGATGGTTGTCCATTGATCCAACAGTTCCATCATATCATGATTATCTTAAACACTTTGAACCCCAGCCCAGCGTCTTCTGGAACATTAGCCAAAAATAGCAGATCTACAAGCTCACAATGCATCGCGTTGCGATGCATTGTGAGCTTATCTGCTTATCTGCTATTTTTTGGGCGAAGAGATTTGGTGTTCTGTAGACATAAAAAGTGGTCAAAGTACAATTTTACCTCAAGTCCAGTTCTCTAAGACTACAGGGGTTTAAGTGGTTAAAAACTACTGGCTGAATTGCCATGCAATTTGCTCTGCACCCTCACGAACCCTTCTGATTTTGGGTGACCCCATGGCCTTTCCTGTAGCACCGCCATTAGGCCAAAATATGCACTTGCACACAAGATGTCTCCAAATCTATTGGCCGGATTGCCTTGAAACTTGCATTTGAGTGACCTCCTTACCTTTGCTCTAGAGTCTACTGTCTTCCTCAGGCCAAAATATCAGCTTTGCACACAATATATCTCCTAATCTATGAATAAATTAGCCACTGAAGATATACAGAATACATTCCTGCAGCAGAAGGTTGAATAATAAGTTAGTAATTAAAGTATGCACATTGCAAATAGCAGTCAAAATCATGTGGTGAACTATGACAAGTCTGAGCTAGATACTATCCAAAAGGTACAATTTGTACAAAGACATTGTACAAAGCTTGTCCCAAAATAATACAGTGTGCACTCTCTTGGTGAGCAGGTATATAAAGGTTAAAGACATTTTGCTCAGAGCTCTGATAACTTGAGGGAAAAACAACACTTTCTGAGTGTCTCTGTGCATGTGGCTCTCGGCTTTGTGCCGTAGGCGTTTGCCTGACCGCAGGAGCACAAACAGTTCATTGCCTGAATCACGGTGGTCCTTCATAATCCTTCAAGCTCTGCTCAAGCACCTACTGTACCAGAGTATGACCCCTGCATGGAGGGGAGGGAATAGGTTCCCATGGTGAGACTCGGCCGAGCGCACTACCCTCTGCTAGGGCTTGCTGGTCCCGAGAGGAGCTATTACCAAACAGTGATACCCCCCCTCACAATGCTTTGAGTGGTAGCAGAAGGATTTCAGGATCTTCTGTGAGACTTTGGATTTCCTCTGCTGTCTGAGGTGGTGCAGGTATCGTCCTAGTCTTCCTAATTCCGTGTGTCCTCTAGACAGCAGCACGCACCCGAGAGACAGGAGAGAGACGCCCCACTTCTACCCACAGTGTTTAGATGTGTGTGTGTGTGTGTGTGTGTGTGTGTGTGTGTGTGTGTGTGTGTGTGTGTGTGTGTGTGTGTGTGTGTGTGTGTGTGTGTGTGTGTGTGTGTGTGTGTGTGTGTGTGTGTGTGTGTGTGAGGGAGACAGAAAGACAGAGAGAGCAAGTGCTTCTTCCAGGCACTTCACAAATGCACTTATTTTTTTAGTGTCTATGGAATGCACTCATTTAAAAGCCCGCAAGCGTTTCATACACTGTACAGACATATATTAGGTTTTGACCTCGTCGTGTTTAATCTCCCTGGGAGGCGGTGAAGTGTTTGTTCTGCCGCTGAGCTGGGAATTGTATTAGTTTCATCTGTGGCTCATAGGGCACCTGAATTATTCTGCTCATGCTGAGGGCCTCCTGTTATACAGTATGTGGCAAGCTGCAGAGCAGCAGAGAAGCACAGCACAGCACAGCACTAGCACAGTACATTGATTTAATCCATTATAAACAATTACTGATAATGTAATAAAATAATCGATTAGTAATTGATCCCTATTTTGGGCATGTCATCATTATAGGTGAAAAGTTTAAAAAATGTAAAAACTAAACAACACAAAAAAAAAAGAAAATTGTGCACGGAATCGTTGTGCTCCATAGTATAAATTACCCCTTAAGCGGTTTGTCGATATATATATATTTTTTATATACTGCACAGCCCTACACTTAAGACTGTGGGACTCTGGGCTAACACAAAGCTCCTGCTTTTACATTTCTTTCACAATACTCACACATCTAATTCAACCAAGAAGACAAAATGTGTTTACATTTTGTCTTTTATGTGTGTGCAGTAAAATGAGTTTTGATCACGCTCCAGGCTATCGATTCGTCATGACACATTTCCATTGCAAGGCAAATTGAGACTTTACTGGGTCTGGGAATAAGCTTGGAATTATGTAATAATAATAATCAGTGACATACGCAGGGTGTACTTTTGGCTCCGCCCCCTCAGCCAAAAATACACCCTGCGTATGTCACTGATCACATGACCTCAATCAATTCTCCAGTTCTAGGCAACATAGAAGGGGGGGGGGGGGACTTTTATCTTATTTCCACACAACAGTTCTAAGGCGTATTAAAGACATTCAATGTAGAAAATTAGTGCTATTCCCCTTTAAGGTGACTACGGTATAATTAGATGGATAAGTATGGTTTATTCCTCTGTTAGTGGAGGCTACTCCAAGGCCTGGGCGCTGCAGTCTTTAGTTACTATCACAGAAGGTCTTTGCAATCTTCAGCTAGTTTTCATGTAGTTTGAGGGAGTATACATTACTTCATCTGTAGCTTTGGGCACGTATCATGACCCTAATGGCTCTCTTGGAACACATTCAAAACATCCTATTGATTTTCAGAAACGCATGGCTGTCAGTTTGAATTAAAGCTGTTTTGCTTTTTCTTAAATGCCTGAGAATGTTATGTTTTTGGGAGTTATACAATTCTGTTTCAACAGGAACAATTTGTAGTATGATTACAATAAGTTGATAGAAATGCTTTGCTTGTTCCCATCAGGTGTCTGAGCGCTGTGTGGTGGCTCTGGTGCCCAAACAGATGTCCTCTTTCAACATCCCCTCCTCTGCCAGCTTTCCACGCAGCATCAGCAGATATGGTCAGTACTCAGTAATGCTTCAGAGGCAACTCAATGCTGTGTGCCATTCATGAATGTAACTTGGGATCCATTGCTATGAAAGGCAGCATAATAGATAGAGTTTCATATCAAACCATATTAAAAAAAGGACTCAACATTATGCCTGAATTCTTTCATGCCTTTTCTCCTTATGTGGGTCCCGACTGATGCTCACTATACATTACATTTCTGTCTACATGCTCTGTGTCTCACAGGCGGACTGGATTGTTTGAAAATGTGCGCCTGACATCATCTGTGGTCATATTAAACAGCATTTGAAACGTTGTATTTTATTTATTGTTGCACAAACAATGGCTTCTATTTCAGCGTGCTAATTTCCAGGAAGAGAAAAGCTGGAGTTTGCATTAGCTTGGAAGCTCCACCGATGATGTAGTCACTAGTCAGGGTTTTGAACTGTCCACAGCCCACCTCTGAGATGCAGAGCGAGTACATGGAAATTGTTCCATCTCATAATGAGCATTAGTGAGTGACAATTATACAAAGATAAGGTTGGAACTTTAATAGTAGGAACTCAAAAGGAGGAACCCAAAGTAACCCAAAGTACAAAAAAAAACTAAAAAACATTTACTCTCATCAGGAGTGCTACTGAATGTATCCAGAATCCAGATACAGATAGATAGCTTTGGTGTGTTTTGCCAAGGTTTGGAAAGTTCTGTCATAGAGCTTAACTGCCCGTCACCCTAATACGATGAAGGTGAATGGCATTTGGTTTGTGGCATTCAAAATGCCCCAAAAAGACATACAAAAAAACGAAACAACACCGGCTCCATCTAAATCATAATACACACGATACTCCACAGACCTCGTTGTGAACAGTTTCCTGGAGCACTGTTTTCTACCAGAGTACGTCTGCCCACTGTTTATTTACACACAGAAGGAAGTCTATTGGCCTGCTTCCTTCTGTGTGGAGAGAAAGTCATCACACCGTAAATAAATCCGTACCTGTAAATGACATGCTCACCAACAGCCTGAGCTTCCAGCATGGCCACAAATCACAGAAGGCGTCCTGTTGTCTAAGGACAATAAGACCTCCATAAAGATATTAAATTGTTCAGGTTATAACCCACCACCAACACCACCCCGCACACAGCCACACACACATGTTTGTATTACTACACTTGAGAGGACTTAACATTTTACAGCTTTGAAAATAGCTGAATTATAACAGATCTACAAGCTCACACGTTGTAGATCGGCTGTTTTTCGGTGCGTGACACGAAGCATTAAAGGGATAGTTCACCCAATTTTCTTTTCTATCGATTAGTCACCCCATGAATTTGATGACCAGCGGATCGGTAGGCAGCAGTTCCGGTAGGAGACACAAAGGAGACTCTTTAGTGTCTCCTACCGGAAACGTTGCCGGTCATCAAATTATTGGCTTAGGAATGCGACAAAAACTAAAAAATATTCAAGTCTCCATGGGGCGACTAATCGTTAGAAAAAAAGTCATTTTGGGGGTGAACTATCCCTTTAAGCAACAGGACTCTTCATCCTCTCTCCAGGTGTGGACGTTCACTTCCGCTCCACCCCCACCAGCCCAGACAGCCCTCACTCCCGCGTGCCCATGCTGACCCCTGACCTGGAGAGCGGCGTCAAGGTGTGGCACCTGGTCAAGAACCACGACCATGGCGACCAGAAGGAGGGCGAGCGCGGCAGCAAGATGGTGTCTGAGATCTATCTGACCAGGCTACTGGCCACTAAGGTATACCGTTAGTTTGTTCTGTTAACCCATTAAGACCGGGAACGCATTCTGTGTCATTTTAAGATTTCTTTATATTTTTTTTAAACAGTGAAAATGCATGCAAATCTTTGAATAATACATTTTTTAAAGCGAATATGTTATGTGTTGTGTATGTTAAAACTTAAGGGGGTCCCTGGAACAAAATATTTTGAGATGGGGGTCCACGGCCAAATACATTTTTAAAAAAACAGTTAGGATTTAGAAGACATTTGTAGAATCCCCCAGAAGCAAAGATTTGAGTTACAAATGTTCGCTTTAAAAAGATTTGCACACATTTTCCACGATTTTTCCCAAAAATAGCAGATGTACAAGCTTGAGCTATGAGCTTGTATATCTGCTATTTTTTAATAGTCCAAAGAAATCAAAAAATGAGATGCGTTCCCGGTTTGAATGGGTTAATAGATTCATAGGTTCTGTATTTCTAACGCACCCCTATCCAGCTATTAGACTGGCCTGGGGGCGCTGCCTGAGGAAAGAGAAAAGAGTCACAATGAAAACAAACAACTAATTAGGAACAACATAAAAAAAAGAAAAGGAAAACAGTCTGTGAGTCAGTTGCAGCAGGAGAGGGAGTATAGGACTAAACGAGCACAATTTTACAACTCACACAAACAACAACAAGAAGGGAACCTAGAAGTCCTCTACATTAGTACTGTAGTAGTAATAGTAGCAGTAGTTGTAGTAGTGGTAGTACTGTAACCATTGTTGATTTCGTCGATTAAAACTTTTTTCACGACAAAAACTAAATAAAAACTAAGCTACGATGACTAAAACTATGACTAAATATATTGCCAATTTCGTCAACAAATAAAAACTAGAGTAAAATGTTAGGGATGGACTAGTGGAGAAGATATCCAGTAGAACTAAAAGACACATCATTTTATATTTGGTTGCGCTCGGGTGTTGCGCTCTGAAAATAGCAGATCTACGAGCTTGTAGATCTGCTATTTTCAGCATGCAACCAAGTGTAATCAGCCATTACGACGCCATCAAGGCACCACCAAAATACATTTTAATCGACTAAATCAAAAATCAACACTGACTGTAACCCTATGCTATATAAATAGGGGTATGTTCCTTTAAGTGGTTGGCGGGCTGAGCGTGCCGGCAAAGAGTATTATGGGATTGTTCTGTTGTTTACTTCTGTTCTGGTGTAGAGGGAAAGCGGTCGTGCTAAAAGCGAGCAAGTGATATTTTGTTGTCACTACGGATGATACAAGTTAGAACCCTGGTTGTTCACGTGGATTTTATTGAATCTATTTTTGTTATTAAATCACCAGTTTTCCAGCACGGACATTCTCTGACGGAGAATGTTGTTGTTCTTTTCCATTCCATTCCATTTGGTTTTGGCCTCTTAGTTCTGTCTTGTTAGTCTCTGTTCCGTTCCATTCTTCACTTTGAGTTATTTTCATCACATTGTGTTATGTTATGAGACGCCAAAAGACAGAAAAGATGTTCAATTCACAAGTCCCCACAGTTATTTGAAGTATTTCAACAACAGAATTTTGAACAACCCTTCACCGGCAGAAAACAATTCTCTACTGGTCATGGCATACAGCTTGAAACGTGTGCTGAATACCACAAAGGCTAAACTGATGTTGCTCCCCAATTCTAAGAAGGCAGCGGCTTCCCCTTCTGAGATTGTAACCTTACAGGACAATCAGATTGAAGTAGTCTCACGGTACCTAGGTATTTTAATTGATGACAACTTAACATTTGGAAGTCATTTTGAAAACCTGGTAAAGAAACTGAAGCTAGGATTTTTCTACAGAAATAAATCCTGCTTTTCCTTTGTCGCCAAGAAAAAACTGGTGGAAGCTACCTTCCTTCCACTACTGTATTACGGTAATCTGATCTGCATGCATGCCACTGCCAAATGCTTGCACTGGCTAGATACGGTATACAGTATCACAGTGATCTAAGGTTTGTCACTGGCTGCAGGTTTCTCACCCACCATTGTGCCCTGTATGCCAGAGTTGGGTGGTCTTCTTTTGCCTCACGCAGGCTCACTCCTACTCCTTACCTTTGAGGGTACATTTAACACAAAACCAGTACAGCCTACGTTCAAGCGACTCCCTGCTACTTCACTGTTCCCAAAGCTCCAACTGAACTTGGTAAACAAGCCTTCATGTGCGCTGCTCCTGCAGCCTGGAATCACTGGCAGACTGATATGAAGCTTAAGGACTTGATCGCACTTTTAAAAGGTTACTGTTCGACCTGATGGCAGACACCATTGGACAGTGCACTTGCTTCCCTACATAAATGGTGTGAAACAGACAGTAGTTCTCCTGCCTTATGACTCTGTTTGCACTTGACTTAATGTTTTTAAGTTGTTTTGTTTATATGTGATTGTTTATGTTGTGTGTCCTGAACAGGGCTCCCTCGTAAAAAAAAAAAAAAGGATTTCTGATCTCAATGGGATTTTACCTGTATAAATAAAATCAAACATCGGTTGGTTTAACCGATGACAATTATGTGAAATAATTGCAATTACCTAAAATGATCGCAATCAGGCGAATAGGTAATAATTGGGACGGGCCTACTTGTGCGAAAAATGTTGTTGTTTCTGGCATTTTAGATTGGGTCTTTAATAAACCTGAAACCATAATTCGTACCAGATTAATCTATAAACTTTTGTTTTGTTTTCTGCAGGGCACACTACAGAAGTTTGTGGACGATCTCTTTGAGACGCTGTTCAGCACGGTGTGTCGGGGCACCGCACTGCCTCTCGCCATCAAATACATGTTTGACTTCCTGGACGAGCAGGCTGACAAGCATGGCATCCATGACATGGATGTTCGCCACACCTGGAAGAGCAACTGGTGAGCGAGCTGGGTGCAGAGAGGTAGCACAAGGATGGATCGGTTTGCATAACAGTACCTATGATGCATTGCACAAACAGCTTAGAAATGGTTATGTGTAGGCATGGGTTTGGTGTGTATTTGGGAGGGGCGATGTTACTGGAATTGCGCTTCATTCAGCTACATTAGTCACGCAATGCATGCTGGGTATCGTCCCGCTAACCAATCAATTCTAATGCCTACCGGGGCAGACATCATGGTGGTTTCTTTCACAACTGTGGTTATAAAGCTGACCTATTCCAACTGTGACAAACTCTGTACAACCACAATTCACCCGGTCACATTATTTCATGGGAAGAGCAATGTTTCATATTCTCAAATGTTGAACTGTCAAATCTCTCTCTCTCTCTCTCTCTCTCTCTCTCTCTCTCTCTCTCTCTCTCTCTCTCTCTCTCTCGTCCTTAGCTTGCCACTGCGCTTCTGGGTGAACGTGATCAAGAATCCACAGTTTGTGTTTGACATCCATAAAAGCAGCATAACAGACGCCTGTCTGTCTGTGGTGGCCCAGACCTTCATGGACTCCTGTTCAACATCAGAACACCGTCTGGGCAAGGACTCGCCTTCCACCAAGTTACTCTACGCTAAGGACATACCACACTACAAAAGCTGGGTGGAGAGGTATGTGAGAGAGCGTGCGTGCGTGCGTGTGTGTGTGTGTGCGTCCGCGTTCGTGTGAAAATACCATTGTGCAATGTCATTATAAACCAGTGGCTTTCAAAAATGTTGTGCCTATCCAATGGAAAGGACAAAAATCTCAAGGCACACTTGTATTCAGAGCCGAAGTAGCAATGCAATACGTGAACGTTTAAATATTTTTCGTAGGGTATAGAATTTGCCTCTGTATTGAAAATTAGTGCTGATATAGTAGGCTACATTAAAAAACAAAATTTTGAGGTCCAGAAAAATTCTACTATACTTGCAGACATTTGGGCCAAGTATATTACTTCAAATCAACACACACACACACACACGCACACGCACACACACACACACACACACACACACACACACACACACACACACACACACACACACACACACACACACACACACACACACACACACACACACACACACACACACACACACACAGCTCCCTGGCCTGGACACTGACCATGTGATGTGTGTCTCCCTCTAGGTACTATGCTGACATCAACCGCTTGCCTGCCATCAGCGATCAGGACATGAATGCCTATCTGGCAGAGCAGGCCCGCCTTCACTCCAACGAGTTCAACGTACTCAGTGCCCTCCACGAGATCTATGCCTACGTCAGCAAGTACAGCCAAGAGGTGAGACTAGAAAGCAGTGATTCTGTCCCTCTTGAATTTCAAAGACCCTCAGTTTGATGTAGTTGCTGTTGAGCAGATAACTTGGATCTCCATATTTCAACTTATTATGTTTTTCCATAAACTAATATCCTACTTCATCGCACAAGAGTGCTGCGCAAACGTTGTACAACGCTTGTACAAGCTCACAACGTGTTGGCTGTTTTTGCTAATGTGGTTAAGTTTGTCTGTGAGTTTTATAAATATTTAACCAATTAAAAGTATTCAGAAGAACGTACTACATATTAACTGCATTGGATCTATTGGAACACAGGTTCTTTTTTTTACATTTCCTGCAAAGTAACAGTTCTCGAGATGGTTCCACCCGACAGCGACAATATGCGTTAGGCCATGGATACCTTTTTTTTTTTATCTCTAGGACCACAATTTACACTGTAAAATCCACAGCATTAATCTTACTCTCAGAGTTACAGACCAGTAAGGGTCCATTTTGACCCATGCCTGTGAACCAGTGCTATAAAGCTTCATATATAATCCAACCACATCAACACATAGACCATGCAGGGTACAAACCGGGGACCTAACGGTTCCCAGACGACCTCTCCTACCCATTCAGCTATGGCTGTCCATGTATTATTGGCATAGTGAGTCTTTTGTTTGGCGAAAGTCAAGCTTTGCGATTGCATTTGCGATATGTGTCTGTTTGCTATTGTTTTTATTTATGTAAATGTTATTGAGGCAGGTGCAGGTCGATTAAGAATCCATTATGTATAACCACAGCCGGCTAAAACCGTCTGTAGAGGATTCAAAGAAAAAGTCAAACTGAAACTAATCTAAAACAATGTCGACCCCAGAGAACAAACATTCATTTATATGTATTGCAGCATCACTATAATTTGAATGTAACATTGACGTTTATAGGGCACTTCAAGGCCATGCATCAATGCCTTTGGCACGGCAGCATCTGTGCTGATGTGTGTGTGTGTGTGTGCGTGTCCGTGTGCGTGTGTGTGTGTGTATTAGATCACAGAAGCCCTGGAGCAGGATGAACAGGCCCGGAAGCAGAAGCTGGCCTACAAGGTGGAGCAGCTCATCGCAGCTATCTCTGCAGAGAGCTGAGACACACACACACACACACACACACACACACACACACACACACACACACACACACACAGACAGACAGACAGACGTATACACACATATCCATGAGGCACACGCATATCAGCAAGACAGAAGAATCAACATAAACACACATTACAATACAAATACATATCGTCACTGTCGGGCAGAAACCTTGTATCTCCTTTTTATTCTTTTTTTCGTAAATGAATGGTCACACTAAAGTAGCAATAGCAGATCTACAAGCTCAAGCCATGCGCCGTGAGCGTGTAGATCTGTGTATTTCCGCTACTTTTGGAGCCTTTTGAAAGTGAAAGTGGTTAATTCTGTCCGCAGGTTTTACATATATTGAACCAATGGAAAGTATTAACAAGGATCCATTGGAACACAGGTTCTTTTTTCCTTTTCCTGCAAAGTAACGGTTTCCACCCGACAGAGATGATATGCAACATGTGCGCGCGCACGCACACGCGCGCACACACACACACACACACACACGCGCGCACACACACACACACACACACACACACACACACACACACACACACACACACACACACACACACACACACACACACACACACACACATACACAGATAGGTAGTACAAAAAGTGGTTATGGACCCATAAACGCAGCTGCTGGACAGGGCAATGCATGTCCACATGCTAATTTGCGCACGTGCACACACACACATGCACACATACATGCTGCACACACGCAGACACGCACACGCACACGCACACGCACACGCACACGCACACACACACACATAAATAAATGTACACAGTGCACAAATCGCACCACACATCAACAGCAGACTGTCCCAATCCTCCACTGTCCTGGATGTTTTTGTTTTTATCTGAAGGAACTCCAAAAGGCAAACATCCAACCTCTTAAATGCGCCTATAGCGAGAGGTTTTGGACCATGGTGGCTGTTACTGTAAGCAGCCAACTCGTCCACTGGGTGAAAGATTTGTCTTTGTAGTTGTGGGCAGTGGTGAACTGTAACAAAGTACATTTACTTAGAGTACTGTACATTTGAGTATCCACCGCTGGGTAAGGGTTTGTCTTGTGGGTTATGCTAAATGTGGGTGGTGTGCATCGATAGCTGACGCTCTGTGGAGGATAGCACCAGTGATGGACAAAGTACTCAACTCCATTTCTTGAGTCAAAGTATAGATACCACTGGTCAAATATTACTCAACTACAAGACAGTTGCTCTGTCAAATTTGTACTTCAGTTAAAGTACTGGAGTACTTGCTTTAAAGAAATACTCAAGTATTCCAAAGTACATGCTTTTTAAAATGCTTAAAGGTATGATAAGTGATATTTTTTTGGTTTAAACTGAAAGTTATTTGTACTATATTCTGATAGTAATCGTTGCTGTAGAGTGTTTGTTCAGTAACCGGGGTCTCCCTGTCTCTTTAATAAACAGAAGAAATGTCAGCCAATCAAGAAAGAGTACCCATTTATCAGCTTCAATTTTATAGTGTCTGCTCATTTCTTAGTGCCATCACTTCCAATTTCCCTTGTTTAATCTGTATTCTGTACAAGGTCTCTCTCCTGATTGGATGAAATAGGTATCCCGTACTGAAAATGCATTTTCTGTTTACTATAGAGCAGGAGAGACAGGTAGACTCCTGTCACTGAGCACTCTATATCAATGAGTATTATTAGAATATAGAGCTATTTTACACATATTTATTAATTTTACACTTATTTAATTATACTTATTTATTTTCACTAGGCTATATTGAAATATGGCTTAAGTGGTTTTATCATAATGCACATTTTCCCTTAATGTAGTGGAGTCAAAAGTACAATATTTGTGAATTTGTCTGTGTATGTAGTGGAATGAAAGTCCAGTATCCAACAATTCAAATACTCAAGTAAAGTAGCCTACAGATACTCAAAGAATGTACTTAATTAGTACAGTACTAAGTAAATGTACTTTGTTACTGTCCACCACTGGTTGTGGGTAATGCTAAACGGTGTGCATCGATAGCTGAAGCTCTCTGGGAGGATAGCACTTATTACAGAATGGCTCAAGTCGAAGAGTCTCCAATGGGAACTTGCTGAGGAGGGGAGCTAATTACCTGGGTTTTGCACTTACAATACAAAAAAAGACCAAGAGAACCTTCATTATGTTAAATACGAAGGACGCCGACTGGGACCTAACGGGAATGCAGTACATATCATAGACTTGGCCTCTGAGCGGCAAAATTGCCATTGGAGCAGAGACATGTAATCTTGTGTTATAAAGCCTTTTCCTTGAGCCTTTTGAAGGCCTATGTAAAGAGAACATTAAAAAAGACTCTGTATGTAGTCGCTAAATATCTCCGTTCCACCTGAAGCTCTGTGTCGGAATACATTCACCCATTTCCTGAAGACTTTTGGAATTTCTCGGTTCTCACTCTGTGAATTCCTTCATTAGGCTCCACTAATAATACATTACCGTGGAATACATTTGGGAGTATTTGTACAAACAGTTCCAATAGGACCCAAACCCTGGCTTTCTGGTGCCAAATGTAATATTTCTCATGTTTCATTCATGTTAAATGCCCCTGCAGAAGCTATTAATAATAGATACCATTGGAAGTATTCCGTTGGGGATTGGAATCCTTTACAATAATGATCTATAGACCACTAATTCGGCCATTCAAAGATAAGTGGAGACCAAATTGAACTGTACCCGAAGGCATGATTAATGACGTTATAACCCTGAAAAATCCATGGATCAGATTAACCCCATGCTGGCTACACCACAATCTGATTCCCTCTCTCCACTCCTTCCCTATACCATCCTCTTGCATCAGTCATTGTTTACATTGAACATGAATTACTTGAATTACACTGGGTGTGTGACCTATTAGGAACACCTGTTTCTTTTTTTCCCAATTTTCGGTGAGGATTTTAACCAAATTAATCCAGGTGAAAGCTTTGAGTCGTAGAATTAGATCCACTGTATTTGAGGAAGACAAAATGGGTCGAACAAGAGGTCTCTTAAGCCTGGACATTGATGAGATTTGGATCAAGTGACAGGGGGTGCCGCTCAGTATTAGCATGGTGTTCCTCATATTTCGCCCACCAAGTGTGTGCTTGATTTATATTTAAAAAATTTTTAATGTCCAGTTTGATCCTAAGAATATGTTTAAACAAACGTCTCTTTTGTTTTTATATTGTTCACTTCTCTACAGCGAGGTCTTGCAAAAAGAAAAAGAAAATACAAATTTTCACATTTCACTGTTATTTTTAAACTCTCTAGACTTAGTAAACTGGACCTGAGTTGGCTCTGTATTTGGACCACTTTTTTTTTTTTTTTTACATCTACACTAAATCTCTTTGCCTAGAATAGCCAACCTACAAGCTCACAACGCATTGTGTTGCGACATGCTGTGAGCTTGTAAATTGGTTAAGGTCAATCAAAGCAAAAAAATGTTTGTGTATTTTTGATTGCTGCTGTATTTATTGAGTGCCATATTCAAACTGGATGATTCACTGTCATTTAAAGAAAAAAAGAAAATCCTTATATTGCCATGGAATTGCTTTGATTTGTTCACTTGTTTTGTCAGTTGATTCATTTACTGCCATGATGAAGAGCGAATTCCATCCAATGCTCGAGGATCTTTCACATTTCACACTCCACATAAAGCTGTGACTCTGTGTTTTGGCAACATCCATCCATCCTGAGAGCCTCTCATTTGAATACCAGTCGGGTCGTTTTACTTCCCCAAGAATCCTGATTCATCATGTCGATAAACAAGAGTTAAAGATAAAAATATAAATATATTTCCTGTCAAGGGGTCAGATTATGACAAAGATACTCTGTTATACACTGTTTCATTGTGTGTTTTGACGATGATAATTTATAAATGTGTTGTGCAATATGCTGTCAGACATTTAAACTTTGAATCTTTTTTTAAGCTATATTATAAATATTGTACATACAAAACACTACTATTTTGCAAGCAAATGATTCACTTTGTACGGTTGTTATACATTAAAATGCTCAGCCAATGGAAATGGTGTTGTCTGGATTCTTTTGTAGCTAAAAAAAACACCTGAATTATAAACCAAATAAGGGTCCTATAAGTCCTAGAAATTCTATGGAATATCTCGATAGTCAATAAAGACCTGTCCTCTAAGATGTCCTCTAAATATGAAAATATTAGATAATATCCCACAATAGATTATTCATATGTAAAACCGTTTTCAAACCTTATCTCTGAATACAAAGCCTTGACTTTCTTTGCCCATCTCCTAATACACACAGCATTATTATAGTAGGGCTGATTATCAAAAGAAGCATCGAATAATTCTTGGCCATTCCATTGCCATTTTCCCTTCCCGTATTGCAGCCAAATATCTGATGTTGTTATAGGTGACGCCATTTATCAGCCATACACAGAAGTACAATCATTGCTTATCACGTTAGTGCACCATGCTGATTAAATTGAGGTCTAAATTGGTATTGGTTCTGTCTGGAGTGGCTCTAAGAGCACTACTCCCACAGTCTGATGTCACAAGTGGACGGTTATCTCAGCCTTTGGCCTCTGAACTGGAATAATAGCCATCATTGATTTGGCACACTATGCAAAGGTGATGTCATCGCTGCGGTTTTGCAAAAACAATTGACAGCTGATGTTCAAAGTGCTGCCTCAATCAATTTCAGGCGCAAATCAGTTCCTCATTCAGTTCAGTATAATGGCTGCAGCCAGGTGTCTTGGAATGATTTTGTCAAACAATGACCAAGATAAGATACTGATTTTAACGTGCTGCCATTTTCAGGCTTTTTGTGCTCATATTGTTTTCCATTCCAGGAGTTTCACCTCACTCTTACCTGTAATTGTATTGTGACAATAAAGTTGGTTGATTGACAGACTGATTGATTGATTGATGGTCAGTATCATGTCAGTGTCATGACAGTATCACAGTCGGTATCATGACAGTATCACAGTCAGTATCATGACAGTATCACAATCGGTATCACAGTCGGTATCACGGTCAGTATAATGTCAGTGAGAAGAAATAGAGAACGCACTCCGACTCCATGGAAAAGATCAACTTTATTGGTAGTCTATGACGTTTTGATCCTCTAGGGATCAGAATCAGAATCAGGTTTATTGTCACATCACAGGTTTACAAGGTAAAAAAGTGGGTGAAATTTGTTTTTGTACATCGAAACGTTATTTCCATAGAAAGAAGAGGGGTGGGGGGGGCAAGTGGGAAGGAGATCAAACAAGAGAACAACAAAAGGCCTAACTATTATCTACATATTTACAATAGTACCTGAGATAAAAGAAACACTATCGTCTTCAGGTCATTTTGTATCAAGGTTAGTCATGGTCAGTATCATGGTCAGTATCATGGTCAGTATCATGTCAGTGTCATGTCATGTTCCAGATACTGTACCATGCCCTATTTCACATGTTCTGTGAGCTTGCAGTATGTGGCGTACCTCCCCCTTCAGGGGTGTTTCTGATTATATTGGAAATATAAACAAAACCCCAAAAATACATTGTAGAACTTCACGACTTCTGGAAAGTTGCAGATTATGTAATATTGTGGATTACCCTTTGTAGTCGACAAGAGCACAGCAGGGTTTTTGCTATGGCAGGTAGGCAGTGTCTTCTGGGTACTCGCTATGCCAGAAGCCAGGATTCATTATTCATGGTTAACCCTCAGGGCTGTGGGCAAGTGAAATAGGAATAGGTAGGAGGTGGTGGTGGGCTTTCTAACCTCCTGCCTGTCATATCCACACCAGGGTGTCATCAGTGCATGATGGAAGGATCCTCTGTACACCTGCCATGGGCTCTCACTCCTCTCCTCTCCTCTCCTTTCCTGCCTTCCCTCTGTGCCTGACAATGCGGACAATCAGTAGCTATAGCTATTCCACCCATTGTGCTGCACACATTTGAATTACTATTCTTGTGAGGACATCAATATCTTTGTAGCCTAAATAAATCAAAAAATGACACAGACGCGTTCCCGGTCTTAAAGGGTTAAAATGGCGATTGTATGAATTTGTAAAAAAATGTTGTTGCATTTTTACCCTTAAGCCGAAAATTTGCTTGTAGATCTGCAATTTTCGGTGCACGACACCATCTCACAACTAAGTATAAATCCCTCACAAGTATAGTAAAACAAGTACGCACACACACTGACACACAGGCACTCACTCACTTGGTGGGAGATCATTAGGACCTGCATCTCCTGTACTGACAGGTGAGTGAGCCTCAGGATGGATTGTTTGATAGGCTATGTCAGTGGTTCTCCAACTTTTTTTATTTGAAGGAGCCCCATAACTCTCAGAGTTACAGAGCCGTAAGGGTCCATTTAGAAACCCCCTCAAGGAACCCTGAGGGTCCCTGGACCCCACTGCACTACAGTATGTGGTTGGAAGGAACCAGCCAGGTTTATAGAGCTGCTACAGCCATTATCTTTTAATCAAAACATTGTATCCATCATAATAACTGACTCTGTTTTGCACCCTGACTGATGACAATGCAATATTTAATCATGTTCTTTTTCAAGTTTAACAATGTAGTAATAAAAACAAGTTGTGAAAAGATCCCAACATATATTTATTTGTTTAATTAACAATATTTCCTCATACATATACACATATAATACAGTGTATTAGGGCCTGAGCACTGCACCAGTGCGAAGCCCTATTGAAATGCAAGGAATTCTTTGCAAAAAAACATAGTTTTTATTCGTCGATATTAAATATTTATAGTTCCTATCTTTTGCCCTAACTTTTGAACTTCTTGTCGTAGCCACTTGTGAGTTAGCCTCGGGAAACCATGCATTTTTTTTGTTTCAAAAGAAAAAAGGGGGGGAGGCAGGTACATAGATTGGTGAAGCAATAGAGAGCGAGATAAGATGCTGGTTTCCTTTTCCAGCAGCACTTGGCAAAACTGCTGTTCATCATCAGACACTATGTGTCTGACTATGGCTGCTATAAACCAGTGGTTCTCACACTTTTTCATGTCAAGGACCCCCAAATTAATGTATGCATTTGGCCACGGACCCCCATCTGAAATGATGTTGTGCCAGGGACCCCCAGACAAGAAGATTTATGTTAAGAAGTTAAACATTATTAAACGTTTTTCAAAACATTTCTAAAATATCAGTGGTGCTGTGAGCTTG
Source organism: Gymnoscopelus microlampas (assembly GCF_963454915.1). Lineage (NCBI taxonomy): Eukaryota > Metazoa > Chordata > Actinopteri > Myctophiformes > Myctophidae > Gymnoscopelus > Gymnoscopelus microlampas. The sequence goes on from NC_139944.1 coordinate 33,786,545, forward strand.
TATATCTGATATTTAATATGGATAAAGTGGTTAAAATGATTGTGATGCTGATGCTGTATTAAATAATTTTGCTGGGGACCCCGTGAGGCCTCCCCAAGGACCCCTGGGGGTCCTCGGACCCCACTTTGAAAAACAAAAGCTATAGATAAAACAAGTTCATATTGATGTGTGGTTTTAAATAGACAATGTATTCAAATATATCAATTGTTTCATTAAATATGCACAATTTAAACTACAAGAAGAATCACATATCAGCTTATTAAAATATACTTAAGTACTGAAAGTAATTAAGTACTCATTTTGCAGAGTTTCACAAGTTTCCAAAATGTATAAAAATGCTTTGAAAATAGCAGATCTACAAGCTCACAACACATCGCTTTGCTACTCGTTGTGAGCTTGTAGATCAGCTATTTTCATAGGGCTGAAGTGCTTAATGTATGTTTTGTAATAATAATAAAAATGTACAAAGTAACTAGTAACTAATGTTTTCAAATAATTGTAGTGGAGTAAAAGTACAATATTTGCCTCTGAGATGTAGTGGAGTAGACGTAAAAGTATTGGAAATTGGAAATACTCAAGTAAAGCACAAACACCTCAAAATTGTACTTAAGTACGTACAGTACTTGAGTAAATGTACTTAGTTACTTTACACCACTGCATCCTCCACACAGCAGTAGATGATTTAGTGCTGATGATTTGAAAGCAGTCTGGGGATCAATTCACTCTGCAGGGTGAAGATCCGGTCGGAAAACGGAAACGGAAATGATACGTTCACGTACGTATTCAACACACCGGATCCAGTAGGCGGGGCTCTAGACCGGATGTGAATAAGTGTTTAAATTGGACGCAGGCGCACCGCGGCTGGTTCCTCCAACAGTTTGTTTCATTGTTTGCAACAACGTGCCATATGCTGCTCTATAGAAGGTAAAACTGATGTTTGATTTATATCAACATGACACGTTTTTATCCACCGATATTTAACACCATTATTATTTAAGCATTCGAGGTGTTCTAGGACTGTAGTATTATGACACCAAAATGGACATAAATATTAAATATTGTGTTTTACAAGCGAGGGAGAAAAATACATCAAACTAGTAATTTTATCGAGTCTGACTTTTACCTCATAGATATGCAAATAAGTCAAAAGTGATAAAATACTTCTATAATAGTCTTGATCCAAGGCTATTGCATCAAACAAACATTTGTTCCAAATGATCACAACTAAATTGTCACCCAAAGTTTAAACCTGGCTTAAACCACACTCACTGTGTGGGGGTTTGTAGATCTAACCCTGCCATACATAACATTCATGTAGATTTATAATCTATTTAGGATCTTGGGTCAATTTTGGTCAGGGATTTGATTTATGGTGATCGAGTCTTGTTGGTAGTTTTAAACGGCTCGTAAATCCCCATAAATGAACCCAATCCAACACATAAAGCGTTTAAACCCAAAGCCACATATGTTACCCGTCCATATGGTCACGTTTGTTCCGTAATATTACTTAACGTTGAATAAATACGTGTTTTAATCACGCGTGTTTGAACGCCGTTCTATTTCCACATTCACTTGGAGTGTAATACCTGCGGTCACACACAGCGCCACTATCACAAATAGTGTGGTGTTCTGTGTTTTAAGGCTCGTGCGTCTACATGTCTGTATACATTGTAAATATAAAGTGATTATCTTAAAGCCATAGATGTTATCCGTTCATACTGGGTGTTGGTGTTCTCTTGATGTTCATTATAGTTTAATAAAGAAGTGTTTTAATCCCGTCTGTGGATGAACGTCATTGTATTTCCTGGATTACATGGGGTGTAATACCGGCGTTTACCTGCTGCATCAGCGCCACTTAGACCCATTGAATGATATGTACATACATAGCTCCAATCGGAACCTCTCCCTCCGCTGTATAGCTCCGAGATGAGGTTTCACGTTTGTGGGTGCCGTTTGAGCAGGACATTTTCAAATATTGTCCACTTTACATGTTTTGTTTTTTTTACCCTTTTCTGCACATCGTATCCAAAAAGTAAAGGTTTTCTAAAATGCTCTCAGATGTTTTAATTTCTAGCGCGCAATAAAATCTATCCAACGAGTTGAAAAAAGTGTTTAAATAGCTTCTCTCCTAAATGTTTTTAAGACATACCCGGAAGTTGCGCCCGCAGAGGCTACTTTGCTGATTCCCCTACTGGTGAAATGTTGAATTGCACCTTCCTAATGCATAATATTATGGAACCGGCCGAGGAGAGAAGCTATTTAAACGCTTTTTCAACAAGTTGGATAGATTTTATTGTGCGCTAGAAGTTAAAACATCTGAGAGCATTTCAGAAAACCTTTACTTTTTGGATAAGATGTGCAGAAAGGGGTAAGAAACATGTAAAGTGGAAAATATTCGAAAATGTCCTGCTCAAACGGCACAGGGCCACGTAGGACCTCACCTCGGAGCTACATAGCGGAGGGAGAGGTTCTAAATGGGGCTAATACAGTGATATTCTGACAGACCAGATTGCAACATTTATTAATTGAATAATACGGAATATTACTGAACACAAAGGGTCCGTATGGTGGGATAACATCTGTAGATTTGGGATAAACACTTTGTATATAGAGTAATATACATTTATCAAGATGTTTGAGACTTTAACATGGAACTAACTACACACACTATTTTTTGGAGTGTTCAAGAATGTAATGGAAAGGATCATAATTAGCCCTGAGCGTTAGTGAGTTCTCTCTAACGCTCTGCCAGGCGCTCGGCTCTGCTTATAGACGAGGAATTCCACTTCCCTGAGAGGGCTCCAACTGTAGTAAAAAATAAACAAAACCACTTCACTACCCACCAAAACAAAGACTGTTTTGTGTTGTTGAAAGTCTATTCTTGGAGGTGGGAAGCCTCTCAGCACCCCACCTTCTCTGTAAAATACACTTTTTGGCCAGAAAAGAAAATATTTCACCGGAAGGCAAAATCTGGTCAATAGAAAAAAAATCCATTGACCAGATCTGTAGAGGGCGCAGTGGAGCAACCAAAAAAAAGTTTTTCTTCCGGTGATATACTTTCTTTTCTGGCCAAAAAGTGTATTATACAGAGAAGGTGCGGTGCTGAGAGGCTTCCCACCTCCGAGAACAGACTTTCAACAACACAAAACGTAACAACCTTTGTTTAGGTGTGTAGCGAAATGGTTTTCTTTATTTTCACTACTGTTGGAGCCCTCGCAGGACAGGTGAATTCCTTGTACAAGGGCAGAGCCCAGCGCCTGGCAGAGCGTAGAGAGAACTCACTAACGCTCTGGACCAGGGCTACGAGGTACGAGCTAGGGCTTCAACTGTAGTACAAATAAACAAAACCACTTCGCTACTCACCAAAACAAAGACTGTTTTGTGTTGCTGAAAGTCTATTCTCGGAGGTGTATAATACACTTTTTGACCAGAAAAGAAAATATTTCACCTGAAGGCAAAATCTGGTCAATAGAAATGTAATGTAACGTTTCAAGCTTGTAGATCTTCTACTGTTGATGCTGGAGAGACCCCTGTGACCAAACAAACGCTCTGTAGCAATGATTACTATCAGAATATAATACTTTAACCTTTTAAAAAAAAAATACTAAAAATACCAAAAATATAACTTACCCTACCTTTTAAGGAGTATATCATGTATTTTGTTTGGTTCTTTTTTTTTTTTTACAATCTTAATATTATATTCTACAATATATTAAATGTAATATTGGTGTATATCTGTGTCTTGCAGGTTAATCATGTGGTGACCTTCTGCAGAGTGGACTAAATCTACTTCATACAGTGAGTTAAAAACGCTGAGTCATGGCTTCTAGCTATGACTCAGCGTTTGACTCGCTGTATGAGCTCTTCAGTGAAGGTCCTGGATGGATGGAGTCATCAGGAGATAGCTGGTAATAGAGTGTCTGTAACTCAGGAAAAGGGGCAGGAAGATGGAACTTCGACACAGCAACGAGCCCTGAGAGCTGAAACGTATAACGGTGCCAACGAACGTTCTCCGTTAGAGATACAAGGCGTACGGTGCTCGGGACGTGGTGCCATACAACCTACGCGGCTCTATTAATACCAGCTATCTTCAACCGAGCGGCGGGAGACCCCACACGGTACGTACCTGGATCACACCTGGCCAGCAGTGGTGGAAAGTAACTAGGTGCATTTACTTGAGTACTGTATAAAGTACAATTTCAAGGGATTTGTACTTTACTTGAGTATTTCCAAATTTCAATACTTTAACTTTTACTCCACTACATCTCGGATCCAAATATTGTACTTTTTACTTCACTACATTTATTTGAAAACTTTAGTTACTAGTTACTTTGTAGATTTTGATTATAATTACAAAAAAATGTATTAACCACTTCAGCCCTATATACATTTCGGCTATTTGAAAATAGCTACAATATCTACAAGCTCACAATGCGTTGCGATGCGACGCATTGTGAGCTTGTAGATCTGCTATTTTAATATATTTTGAAAACTTGTGAAAGGGGATATTCTACATAATGACTACTTTTTATTTTTGGTACTTTAAGTACATTTTGATACCAGTACCTTTGTACTTTTACTCAGTGAATTTTGAATTCCGGACTTTTACTTGTAACAGAGTATTTCTACATGGCAGTAGTGATACTTTTACTTAAGTAAAAACAAATCAGTATTGTTTTCCACCACTGCTGGCCATTATAAACCAGGGCTGTCACCATTACAAAATGGAAGTTGACGATTCATTGTCACATAAATGATTGCGATCAAAGATTTAACTGTGTTAGTCGTTGAGCATTGGAACATTGTGAATACAAATGTAATTTATTTTTGGCTTTTAGGGCTTCGTAAATAAAAGTTGCACAAGGCAGATATGACAAATAATATACATTATTTAATTACAAAAAAATACATTCATAGTGGGATTAGCAGAGTGGAAATAGCCAATCTACAAGCTCCAAACGTGTCGCATCGCAACACGTTTTGAACTGGTAGTGCTGCTATTTCCACAAAATGTTTGAAAATATTTGAACATTTTTAACATGGTAATGACTATGACGATTATGCAAAACATAATTGCAGATTCAAATAATTGCAATTTGGCTATTATGTAATAATTGTGACAGGTCTAGTATAAACCCTAGGGTTTATACTCATGGTAACTGATGACTGGTATCAGACCACACTTTGAGAGCCACTGGTCTAGCGGCTCAGAGCTGAACCAAGACGCCTGTGGTTTTATTTTCAAGCCGAATCCCAACCCTCAACATTCTGCCTCCACCAGTGTTAGGGCGCGCTCCCACCGCACTTTTATTTTACCTCTGGGGCAGAATCTGCCAATGCTTTGTCAATGCAAATGCGCGGATTCTTGGAAAAAATCCGCAAGACCAGGAATCCACGCATTTGCATTGACAAAGCATTGGCAGATTCTGCCCCAGAGGTAAAATAAAAGTGCGGTGGGAGCGCGCCCTTATGGAGAAATTGGTGACCTGACAAAAGATGTGTTCATCTTGTGGACTTCACATGTCAAACATCCAAAGTCAATCGCTGTTAGTTTATGAACGGAGTTGCTCTGTTCATAAACAAACAAACGGTTGTTATTTACATTTGGACATGGTGATGTTTTTGTGAAGTCCACGAGATGGTCGCATGTTTTCTGAAGGTCACCAATTTCACCGTAACACAACACCTTGCTGGAGGTAGGAGGCACAAACTGGAGTTTTGGAATCAGCGGCCATATTGGAAATAAGTTGGGCCTCTTACCACTTCCCTTCACAGGTGTTACCAATGATGCTAATGAAGGCTCTGTTCCAAACGGACCCTTACGGGTGTGTAACTCTTTGAGTGTACAGATGGAAACAAATCACAGGTCCATTTGGTTCCATTTGTACACTCAGAGTTATGGGTGTCCTTTGAGAACCACTGTGCTACACTAAATAGAACAGTTCCTTCATTAGTATCATTGGTAACACATGTGAAGGAAGTAAGGAAGAGGCCCAATCCTTGGCCAAATGCATATTTATTTGGGGTATGAAAATTTGATATGAAACTTTTGAGAGCCACCGTCTTTAGTTGTTTCTGGAACTTGATGAAATGATAGGCATTGTAGACTTTACTTGAACATGGTGTTTGATACAGGAATAGACGGCACCTCTTTGCTAAATTGGCAATGTTTCTCCCAAAATGTAAAACAAATGAAGAATTTGCTAAATGTTCTTAAAGCAGGGGCCTTCAACAGGGGGTCCGGGACCCAGAGTTACTACAGGGGGTCCACCAAATCTTTTTTACATTAACCACTTGAACCCTAGCATCCCTTTTGCTGAGGAGAACTTAAGCCAAAAATAGCAGATCTACAAGCTCACAACGCCTCGCGCTGCAAGGCGTAGTGAGCTTGTAGATCGGCTATTTTTAGCAAAGAGTTATAGGTGTAGAGTGGAAAAAGAGCAGCAAAAGTTTATCTCAAACACAATGTTATACAATATAGAGGGGGTCCCTGCTTCATCTCTCTCTCAGCTAGGGGGTCCTTGGCCTGAAAACGTTGATGACCCCTGTCTTAAAGGGATAGTTTAAAACACTTTTTCCTATGGATTAGTCACCCCATGGAGACTTGAATTCATGGATATGTTTTTGTCTGATTCCTAAACCAATAATTTGATGACCGGCAGCGGTTCCTGTAGGCGACACAAAGAGTCTCCTTTGTGTCTCCTACCGGAACTGCTGCCTACCGGTCCATAATTGAAGTCTCCATGGGGTGACTAATCGATAGAAAAGAAGTACATTTTTGGGTGAACTATCCCTTTAAGTAATGTAAAGTATACATGATGTGAACATGTACGGTACATCATTATCAGACCTAAATGTACCTTTAACTTACTGTTTTATGCCCACAGTGGCTGTAGGCGACAGGTTTTGTAGCAATTGTAGAAATATTAGGCCTCAATTGTCGAATGTTCAAGCGTCTTGAATCATGTACTTAAAGGGATATTTCACTTTAAAAAAAATGTGGTTAATTTTATCGTATACTCAGGCTTTTGTGAGCCCCGCCCCCAGACCGTTTTTAAGTTGCTTGATTCAGTATTTAGATATTTGATGTTCATTTCATTTTCCTATACAAACCATTATAACTTCAAATTCAATTTTTTACATGTTAGATTCATCAAAAACACCCGTCCTTGGTTCTGGTGACTCACCCCGCCCTCCTAATACGTGAGGGGGGCGTGTTTTTTGATAACGTTTTTCATTTATTTTAAATATTGTTTTTGGAAAATGAAAAAAAAAAAATGAAATAAAACATTTTAATAAAATAAATAAAAAATAATCTTAAAAACACGACCCCCTCTCGTATTTGTAGGTCAGGATGAGTCACCAGAACCAAGGACGGGTGTTTTTGATGAATCTAACATGTAAAAAATTTAGTTTGAAGTTATAATGAGTTTGTATAGGAAGGGGGCGTGTCTGATAAAATTAATATCAAATATCTAAATACTGAATCAAGCAACTTATAAACTGTTTGGGGGGCTCACGAAAGCCTGAATGGACGATAAAATGACCAAAAGTTTTTTTGAAAGTGAAATATCCCTTTAAGTTACTTAATTACTTACTTTGAGGAATAGAAATGGCCAATTACACATTGAAGGGCCCACCTTTCCCGGGTGCCCACTCTTCTGGTTACACAATCGCACATTTGTTTGAGGTAATCGCTATTCGTTTCTATGTTTGAAAAATGTTTTTTTTTTTCAAACATGTTCATAAAATGGAAATGGCCGACCCTGTTTACGAAGCTTAAAAGCCAGCAATTTTTTTTAATGTTCAATGCCAAACAAACACAATTTAAATCATTAATCGCAATTATTTGTGACAATTACTCAAGTAAAATGCCATAATGGTGACACAGCCCTGTCAGAGACCAGCTTATGGCTCTACAGACCATCATGGCCTCCAAAATGTCACCCTGTAAGGCCTGCTCAACTCAACGTTTTTGTTTTCTTTTTTGTGTCTTTACAGAACATGAAGATGACAAGAAGAAGACGTCCGTAAGGCAGTGAAGATGGCAGGAAGGTAGGAACCTTTTGATTGCAGCTGCTGCTTGTTAAGGGGGCTACATGCTACATGCTACCATACCATGTACGTGGTCATTTGTGTCGTCTATCGTTTCACGTCATTTACATCGCGTCATTTGTGGGTAAAGCTTCATCACGTCGGTCCACATCACATAGGACCATGTGCCTTTATGTGATGTGGATTTATGTGATTTTATTTATTGTTTCACGTAATTTGCGCCCAAAGCTTTGATCACATCGGTCCACATCACATACGACCATATGTGGTCGTAACTTTTCCTCTTTTTCTCTATTCTTTGCTTTAATAAAGCAATAACAAAATTATTTGTTTTTATTAACCTTTGTGTCTGTCATTTGATCGATTTTTTGTTTTAGAAAAACTTTCTTTCTTTTCACAAACACATTTCTTTCTTCTTGCCTGTCTATTGCACTAGTTCTTCACTAGTGGTTTGTGTGTACAAATGTATGTGATGTGGAGCTATGTGATTTATGTCTGGTATCATTATGGTAGCATGTAGCCCCATTAACACTGTGTTTACAGTCATCTATGCTGTAGGTCTGTGCAAACTAAAAGAGAAAGCAAATGATGTGCGTCGTGTCATTTGCTTCTTTCTTAGTGTTTTTTAATTTCATTTGCTGTTTGAGTCGTGGCTGCTGTTAAAGGTAAGTGATAGTAGTGACACGGTCTATCATTGGTTGTCGGGCAGAAACCTTGTGTGTGTGTGTGTGTGTGTGTATATATATATGTGTGTGTATATATATATATATATATATATATATATATATATATATATATATATATATATATATATATATATGTCGTAAATACATTTCTTTACTTGGTCATACCGTGTGACAGTGTCACACACTAAAGCAGTACAAACAGCCGATCTACAAGCTCGCAACGATCATGATAATTACATTGGATCCATTGGAACACAGGTTATTTTGTGTCCATTTTAACAAGTAACAATTTTGGACATACAAGGTTTCTGCCTGACCTCCATACTTTAGCTTTCCCTCTTTTCTCTTCTCTATTATTTGCTTTAATAAAGTTATTACTTTTTTTCCCCCTAGTGTGTCTTTGTGTGGTTTTTGTGTGTACAAATGGACCCGTCACTGGTCCATTTGGTTCCATTTGTAGTACTGACAGCATACGTATACTAGGCTGTTTATGTAATGACAGGGTACAGTATATGTAGGCTCACACTAAGCTGTATAATATAGTGACAGGGTACAGTATATGTATTCTAGGTTGTATAATATAGTGACAGGGTATAGTATATGTGGCTCTTGGTCACATAGCAAACTCACATAGTTAAACCTATTTGTGCTTTATCTATTTTTGATCAAGTTAAAAATATAGCTTTTTTTTTGCCCTGTCATAGTATCAAGTAAACCTTTTTTAGTTTTAACTGTAAAATTTGCACTATCAGCGTCATTCGCTTAGCGCCGCTTGCGTTGCGTCATTTAACGGGTGGCGGGCCAGCGGTTTGCGTTCAATGCCCGTCATTCGTGAAGAATAAGTAAGAAGGGACTGGACCAGTGTTTTTTTATTATTGGGTCACGGCCAGCGTTTTGATTTGATTTGCGTCGCGTCTCAGGATTTCACGTCACCGTGCAGGTAAGTCATCACGTCAGCCCACATCACATAAGTCCATGGTGTAGTGTAGTGTAGTATGTGATGTGGATTGATGTGATGTATGTGTTGTCATTTCACAACACATGCGGGTAAAAATTACATTTGATTTCACGTCGCTTCCGTCATATGCAGGTAAGTCTTCATCACGTCAGCCCACATCACATATGACCGTACAGGGGGGCCGTATGTGATGTGCATTGATGTGATGTATGTGTTGTGTTGTGTCATTTCACAACATATGCGGGTAAAACATCATCACGTTAGTCCACGTCACATATGAACATATGTGGAGGTATGTGATGCATGTCGTCCTTTACGTCGTGTGTCGTTTCACGTAATATGATTGGCGTTGTACCGTTTAAGGTTATTTGCGAGTAAATCACGTCAGGCCACATCACATTACTGGTCAGTTAATGTGATGTGGATTTATGTGATTTTGTGATTATTTCACGACATTTGCGGATAGCTCGTCATTCACATCGGTCGGCAATTTTTTTCTTTTAGGCGAGGTACACGCCGTTGTTTACAGTAGGTCAGAACAGGAAGAGATGTAGGGCCATCATTCATATCATATGCATTTAACCTATTAAGACCTGGAACTGTGTCATTTTTAGATTTGAGCTAAAAAGCTTTATTTTACACTTTGGCTATTCAAAAATAGCAGATATACAAGCTCATAGCGCAGCACAGAGTGCCACGCTATGAGCTTGTAGATCTGTTATTTTTGATTTTTTTGGAAAATGTGTGCAAATCTTTGAATATACATGTGTATATATATTTATTTTTTTTAAAGCTAATATTTTTTAACTCAAATCTTTGCTTCTGGGGGGGTCCCTGGAACAAAATATTTTGATGGGTGTCCACGGCCAAATACATATCATTTTGGGGGTCCTTGACATGAAAAAGTTTGAGAACCACTGATATAGAAACTTATGTTTTTCAGAAAACTGTTGGGATTTAGGAGACATGTAGAATCGGCTTCAGGTCTTAAAGGGTTAATGACTTTGGTTATTCCTGTTGCTTGTGTTTTATGTTGTGTATTAATGTTATTCTTAGTGTTGTATGTTGTTTACTAATGTCATTCATAGTGTTGTATGTTGTGTACTAATGTCATTCATGCTGTTTCTGTATTGCTGACAAATATTGGCACAATTGATTTTAGGTTGCGTCATTTGCGTTAAAGCTTAATCACGCCAAATCACATCACATATGACCAGTATGTGATGTGAAGGTGTGTGACGGATGTCGGCATGTGCATCACGTGTAGTTACTCGTTATTTGTGCCGTCATTTGCGAGTAAAGCTTCATCACGTCAATCCACATCACATGATAATAATAATAATAATAATAATATAATATAAACGATACATACAACCATATGACCAGTATGTGATGTGGACTTCATTTCACGTTGTTTGCCTACAATGCTCGTCATTTGGCAGGAGAATAATGAAGAAAATGGACTGATGCTGGACTGAGACTGATGCAGAGAACATGAAGCAAAGAATGCTGCTGCCATTGCGTCATATGCGCCTCGTATAATTTATGTCAATCGTGCACAAATGATGTAAATTATACGAGTCTCTCTATCTATCTCTCTGTCTCTCTATCCCTCATCTCTCTATCTCTCCCCCTGGTAAGTATGTTGGTGAATGTAATGCACATTACAAAGTGTTTTGGTTAAAGGTACTATAGATAAATGCACCATTTAAATTGTAAACTTTGAATTGAACTCATAGGCATCAGCTAGCAGCCACTGTGACACTGTGTAAGAGGCAGTTCAGTCACTGTAGACTGTATTACTCCTGGAAAATAAAATAAACATTAGTCATAACTGTGTGATTGCATTCTAAACATTACAGTCATAACTGATGTCATTCAAAATGTGTAAGCTCTATATTTAACAGCTACCAGGCATTGTGCCACTGCAGAGGTTCCCAAACCTTTTAGCTCGGGACCCAAACTAGTGAAGATAATAGATTTGCAAGCTCACAACGAGCATATAAATCTATTTTCACAACCTCTTTTTTTGTTTGTTTCTAATTTATTGCTTAGATTTGTTGTTTTCACGAAATAGCATATGTTCTATTTTGCTTGCTTCTTATATGTGCTTTTAATTCATTTTAATTTTACTATTTGACCCCAAGAAAAATAGTCACTGTTTGAATCTGGATCTGAAATTATCAATAAACAAGCAATGGCAAAAACACACTGTAATGTAAACATTTCAGTGTAAATATTTGCATAACGTTTTAGCTCGAGACCCAAAAGAGAAATGTGATGTCTCCCTGGGACCTAGTGAGAATAGCAGATCTACAAGCTTGGCTTGTAGATCTGCTATTTTCATTACTCTTATTTTAATATTTTAAATGGAATTTCTTTGATTTTTGTTTTTAAATGTATCGGGTTCTTTTGAAACATAAGAACGTTTTACTACTCTAAATATTGTATTTTATTCATGTAAAACAAATGTAGGATACTAAAAGGAAAGAGGAATATTTACTGACTGATCTCAAAAACAAATGAAAACTGTCAGAAATAAAGACTCACTCCATAAAAACCTTAAGGAAAACTCCTCAGACAGAGACTAAGAACATATATTTTTATTTTATTTTTTCTATGTTCATCAAGTGCTCCAAGTGCTCAAAATGAAAAGTGCAGCAACACACATTTAGGTCATAGGACCATCGTCAGTGCTATATCATCAGATGTAATCATTTGCAATTAAAGCATTACGTCAGTCCACATCACATAATGACCGTAGTGTAGTGTAGTGTAGTACAGTATGTGATGTGGATTTATGTGTTGTCATTTGTGGGTAAAGCTTCATTATTCATGCCGGTCAATAGGCGAGGCACTGACGATGGTCCTTTGACCCAAACGTTTGCTGCTACACTTTTCACTTTTAGCACTTGGAGCTCTTTATGAGCATGAACAAATAAAACACTAATATATATTTTTAGTCTCTAAGGGGTTTTTCTTAAGGTTTTTGTGGAGTGAGTCTTTTCTTCAACCGGTTTTCCTTTTGTATAAAGATGTTAACACAGCTTAACATTTATGGTCTATAAATGATTAAATTATTACAAATTTCTAAATGTTTTTGTTTGGAAGAGTCAAGATTGTATTTCACACTTGTAAGTTCTGTGGATATTTTTGCTTTGTTTTTTTGATACAAATATGATGTATTGTTTACCCGATGATTAAATGCATTATCAGGTTGTCATTTAAAAAAAAAAAGTAAAACAAAAAATCCACAGAGCTTTAAAAAGTGTTGAATAAAATAACCCTTTAAACCCTTTAAAAACAATCTTAATTGTGAAACTTAACTACATTTTGCTCATGTACTAAGCGTTAATCGATAGGGTTATGTTTTGATGTTGTAGATTTTAGAAATGTGTAAATCAGGGGGTGTTATTTACTCATGACCCAAGAAAATGTGTCTACAATTGAGTCCTGACCCATAACTTGGGAAACAGCGGACCAGGGTCCATTTGTTGCCTTAAATCTATGAGGTTCTTTTGAAATATGAGAACTTTTTATTTCTGTAAATGTTTTTATTTTAAAAATTGTAGGAAACCAAAAGGAAAAAGAGGAAGATTTATAGACAGAGATTAAGAAAATCTATTTTTGTTTTATTTGTTTCATGATCATAAAGTGATCCAAGTGCTCAAAGTGAAAAGTGCAGCAACACACATTTAGGTCATAGGCCCATCGTCAGTCCACATCACATATGACCATAGTGTATGTCTGGTGTAGTGTAGTGTAGTTTAGTGTAGTATGTGATGTGGATTTATGTCTTGTGTCATTTTGCGTAATTTGATTTGCGTCTCGTCTTATCATTTCACGTCACTTATAATTAATTTGCAGGTAAGTCTTCATCACGTCAGTCCACATCACATATGCGCTGTATGTGATGTGGATTTATGTGTTGTCATTTGTGGGTAAAGCTTGATTATTCACGGCGGTCAGTAGGCGATGCACTGACGATGGTCCTTTGACCCAAACGTTTGCTGCTGCACTTTTCACTTTTAGCACTTGGAGCTCTTTATGAGCATGAAAAAATAAAACACTAATATATTTACTTAGTCTTTGTCTAAGGAGTTTTCCATAAGGTTTTTGTGGAGTGAGTCTTTTCTTCAACCGGTTTTTATTTTTTATAAAGATGTTAACATGCCTATCCATTTATGGTCTGTAAATGATTACATTATTAGAATTTCGAGATTTTATTTCACACTTGTAAGTTTTGTGGACATTTTTGTTTTTTGATAACAAATATGATCTATATGTCTTTTACCCGATTAAAAGCATGATCAGGTTTTTATTAAAACAATGTCCACAGAGCTTTAAAAAAGTGTTAAAATAAAGTTCCTCTAAAAATGTCAATCTTAATTGTGAAACTTAATTACATGTTGCTCATGTACTTAATCCATAGGGTTAGGTTTTCATCTGCCGTAGTTGTAGATCTTTAATTAAATGTTCATTTACACAGTGTTAATCCATAGGGTTATGTTTTCATCTGCTGTAGTTGTAGATCTTTGAAATGTGTAAATCAGTGGTTCTCAACCTTATTCTGGATCTGACCACTTAACATGGCAGCCGTGTTAAGTGGACAGATGGGTGGGCCTTTTCAGAGCATGCTTTAAAGACCAATCAATCCATTGGTACTAACTTAGTATAAATTATTTATTTAGTATAACTTCTTTTACATTAAATCTTAATGTTTTTGCCAAATATTTAGGAGGAGAGCCACTGGTTTACATTTCAACTAAATGTAAGTTGTATGTTAAACAAATGATTCCCCTACTTTATGGAATTGCTTTTCTTTTTTTTAATTTACTTTATGAAATTATATTGAGCTTGTAGATCTTCACTCTTGTAGATTTTCATTATTTTCTTATTTAGCATTTTCTTAAATTACATTATTTTGAATGTTTTTCTTTATTTTGTGACATTGATCTTGTAGATTGGCTATTTTCACTTTTTATAGTGTTTTTTGGACATCAACAATATCCCAATATGTCATATCTGCTCCATTCAGAACAAACCAATATCATTTTCAAATGTATTTAATACAGTACAATGTTCAATGAACCGTAATCCACAGGCCAATCACCTGCTGGAAGCTTTGATTGAATACTTAATTAACAGGTTGGGGGTGGGGGTTATTTACTCATGACCCAAGAAAATGTGTCCACGACCCATTATTGAGTCCCGACCCATAACTTGGGAAACAGTGGACAAGGGTCCATTTGGTTCCATGTGTTTCCTTAAATATATGAGGTTCCTTTGAAAAATAACGTTTTATTTCTGTACATTTCTTTCTTTCTTTTTTATTGTAGGAAACTAAAAGGAAAAAGAGGATTTTTTTTTTTAGAACCATTATTTTGGGAGTCTTCGCCGCCTGACTGACTGTAGCTGGTCTAAAAAACAAGCAAAACTGGCAGAAAAAAAGACTCCCTCCACAAACTCCTTAGACGGAGACAAAGAAAAGCTATTTTTATTTTATTCGTTTCATGATCATAAAGTGCTCCAAGGGATCAAAGTGAAAAGTGCAGCAGCAAACATTTAGGTCATAGGACCATCGTCAGTGCTATATCATCAGATCTAATCATTTGCGGTTAAAGCTTCATTACGTCAGTCCACATCACATATGACCATAGTGTATGTCTGGTGTAGTGTAGTGTAGTGTAGTATGTGATGTGGATTTATGTCTCGTTTCATTTTGTGTAATTTGATTTGCGTCTCGTCTTATCATTTCACGTCACTTCAGTCATGTGCAGGTAAGTCTTCATCACGTCAGTCCACATCACATATGACCATAGGCACTGTATGTGATGTGGATTTATGTGTTGTCATTTGCGGGTAAAGCTTCATTATTCACGGCGGTCAGTAGGCGAGGCACTGACGATGGTCCTTTGACCCAAAAGTTTGCTGCTGCACTTTTCACTTAGCTCTCGGAGCACTTTATGAGCATGAACAAATAAAATGCAAATATATTTTCTTAGTCTCTGTCTAAGGAGTTTTCCTTAAAGTTTGTGTGGAGTGAAAACATGGCTACCTATTTATGGCCTGCTCATGAATTTTCCATGGCCAGTCATTTGGGATCAATAAAAGTAGGAAAAAAGGCTGTTATTCTAGTCCGGACTTGTCCTTTAACATGGCAGCCTTGTTAAGTGGATAAACTAAATTGGTAAATGGATGAACTGTGACGGGATAGATGAGGGAGGTCAGCAAGTTTTTTATGTGTGCAAATATTAATTTGAATATCTGTTAGTTTATTGTAACTTATCTGTATTTTGTTTTAGTTTTTCTCCTTTTTTATTGTTGTAATGTTAATTATTGACATGTATTTTGGGTTATTGTTTTTCTTGGTCGTCATGACTTCATAGGCTTGTCAAAATTACATAATAGCATTAGTCTTTGATGGATAATATCATTGGAA
Source organism: Gymnoscopelus microlampas (assembly GCF_963454915.1). Lineage (NCBI taxonomy): Eukaryota > Metazoa > Chordata > Actinopteri > Myctophiformes > Myctophidae > Gymnoscopelus > Gymnoscopelus microlampas. The sequence continues at coordinate 33,802,686 of NC_139944.1, forward strand.
ATTATGTAATATTTGCACAAAAAATATTTCAGTTGTAATGTATGTTTTGTTTTAACTTCCATTTACTGTATTTGAATGTGATGTTTTTTTTAATTGTATTTATTTGTTTGTTTATTGCCTTTTTTTTTTTTTATAAAGGCGCTATATCACTAAACATTACCGTATCTGATCTCAATAGGCTCATTATCTGTAACTGTACAGCTGTGCTGCTTCAGGAATTCTGTGACCAACAGCGTAGCTCATCATTGTTGTAATGTGAAGAGACTCATCTTCAGACTCCACCTCATCCTGTAGCACTTAGATGCATTTTGAGCTTGTAGATCTGCTATTTTCAAATGGCCAAAGTTTAGATAGGGTTAATGTTTGTATGTTTTGTAGTAATAATCAAAATCTACAAAGTAACTAAAGGTTTCAAATAATTGTAGTGGAGTAAAAGTACAATATTTGCCTCTGAGGTGTGGTGGAGTATAAGTAAAAGTACTGAAAATTGGAAATGCTCCAGTAAAGTAAAAAAATACCTCAGATGCTGGGTTCATTTGTTGACCTGGCATCCTATAGTTTCTATGTACAGATTATTAATTTATTATACCGTTTAGACTGATGCTAGGTTCTTGGTTTACCTGTGATCCTAGTTTACTGAGACACTACACTGTCTCTGCATTCTATGTATGTGTTTACCTTGTTTATTGTGAGTCACTCTGGACAAAGAGTATAGATGAATATCTACATTGAAAATTGTGAAGTGACTTTACTGTTGAAATGTAAATGAGTGAATGTTACCATGTGATTTGTAAATAACAACATAAAAACAAAGGCTCTGGTGTGGTTCTCCTGGTTTACCGGGATGGGGTTCAATTCCCTGCAGTGCCCTACTCATAGTGTTGTATTTACCATTTTATATGGTCTGTTTTATTTATGTTCATAGTGTTGTATTTACCCTTTATGGTTTTATGTTTTATTCTTTATGTTCATTGTGTTGTATTTACCCTTACATGGTTTGTTTAATTCTGTGTTCATAGTGTTGTATTTCCCCTTATGTGGTTTATTTAATCTTTATGTTCATTGTGTAGGGTTGGGATCCTTCATTATGTTGATGACCAAATGGACCATTACAGGTCTGTAACTCTTTAGTGTACAAATGGAACCAAATGGACCCGTTATGGTGGTCCTTGAAATGTAAAAGTTTGAGGACCACTGGTATTGTAATGGTTTATCAGCAGGGGTGCACATAACCGGTGCGCAGGTGCGCATGCGCACCCAAAATAAAAAATGCGCACCACATCAGGCGACGCGAGGTGCTTTTGCGCACCAACAGCTGGGACAGGAATTTCCAAGCTATTATTTTTTAGCAAAACTAAAAAATAAAAGCCTGGAGATCGAGGCTAGGAATTTACTTCCTGAAGCCACACTCACACAATCACTCTAAAGCACCCGTCGGCCCCATGTACAGCCATTAGGCACAGGGGTAGAGATGACTCGCGTCGCCTCGCATCGCCTCGCATTGCCTCGCTGCGTGCACGCAGCCAGCAGTGGCTGTTAGAGGCACTCGTCACCGATGATGAACGCACCGTAATGGTGCAAAATATGCCGTGAACGTCCCAATCTGGCGGATAAAATCAGCGCAGCAGCACAGGGCACCAACCTTGGGGGCTTTATCTAACAGCGTGAGAAAAAAAACGGCGAAAATCGGCGGAATTTAGAAGCAGAGCGTCCTTTTTTTCTCGCCCCCCCCCCCCCCCCGTGCCCACCGGACAAAACTGTCCGGTGGGCACCGTGCTGAACCCCCCCACCCCCCCCCCCCCCGTTGACAAAACGGGACGGGCGCCATGCGCACCAAGTCACATGTCCAGGTGCTCTTCTGCGTAACAGACCTAAAAAGTTATGTGCACCCCTGTTTATCAGACGTGAAGTCCACACACCAGCTCTGACAGTGTGATGGATACGGTTCCAAATGCTAACGCAGCTACAAGCTCTTAGCCTGTCTCAAAGTGGGGTCCGGGGACCCCCAGGGGTCCTTGGGGGGATTTCAGGGGGTTCCCAGCTAAAGTAGTTAAGGTAGCATCATAAACATTTTAACCACTTTATCCATTTATATGTTTATCGTGCCGCGCTGTGAGCTTGAACATTTTCGAAGGCCCGCTCTTGTCCCCAGGCGGCCAGGACGCGCTCGCCTCTTTCGCCGTTTCCACGCTATGATCCCTGCCGAGACAAAGGGAAGATCTCCCACCACCCAGCTGGGTGGAGAGTTTTCTGCGAAAAAGTCCGGAATTCTGTGTGTGATCGCTGTGCTGATGTCCAGAAGTGCTTGTCTGTCATAACTCCTTAGACACCCGACGGTGTAGGAAAAAAAGAAAAGGCTTAAAAATACTAAAAAGGAAAAACGCTGCCACGCTGAGGAGTGTGTACGGAAGCAGCCTTCCCCCTCCATTGGTGCTCCCATATAATGTCACGTGTGTACTTTTTATAGAATGTCATATCAGAAGACAGAGCCTCGCAGGGTAAAGAATAGTTATACCCTTCCAGTCAGAGCTCCTATGTCTTGAAGGACCCATGTCCGACCCGATAGAGCGAGCTCTGAAAGCACATAGATGACCGAAAGGAGACTTGCCTTTTAGGGAAGTGTGTTGTTAGGCTTATGTTCTAACATTAATCGAGTATTGATTCCAAGTCCTTGGAATCTATAAGCGAATAATAGTTGCCCCTTCCCTACCGGCGTCTATAAGGTATATGTTGCATTCTGACTTTGACTCTTGCCTTGAAGACTACTGTGTCCGCCGGGATATGACTGGAGAGACTGGGAGACTCCTGTTACTGAAAAACACAAGTTGAAAATAACTTTATACTTAATTTTTATTCTGGGTGGAAACATTCGTCAAAAATAGCAGATCTACAAGGCTAGAAGCTTGTATATCTTCATTTGTTGTTTCTGGTTTATTATTGTTGTTGAAGTAATTGTAGTATTAGTCTGTTGTAAATTCTGAAGAACAGCCACAACAGAAACCTGTGATCTGTAGTACTTTGTACATCAATTTTGTCACTACCGAAACGAAAGTTAAATCCGAAAAAATCACTAAGCGTGGAGGCCAAAATCGTCCCCCCGAAAACCTGTTAGGAGTACGTTTCAGGCAATTTAGAGTTGATTGGTAGTACTTTGTAGTGACGTTTTTTGGTCCCTAACATTCATAGAGCTCTGGACTTAGTAAATTTATTGGTAGCACTTTACAATAATGACCCGTTATAAAGCATTTATAAACGTTTATAAGTAGTTTGTAAACTATTAACAAATCATTAACAACCTGTTTGTTGACATTCGTAAATGATTACTAAAACCTTTATAACTACAGTTACAAATCATTTGTAAAGTATTAGTAAGTAGTGAACTATTCATGAATAAGCCATTTATATACATCTTTAAAAGATTATTAAATCATTTGTAACGACCCATTCTAAAGCCTTTATAAACGTTTATAAGCAGTTTGTAGACTATTAACAAATCATTAACAACCTGTTTATTGACATTCGTAAATGATTACTAAAAACCTTTATAACTACGGTTACAAATCATCTATAAAGGTATTAGTAACTATTCATGAATAAGCCATGTATAATACATCTGTAAATGATTATTAAATCATTTGTAACTGATGTTACATAATATATACAAGCTATTGGTAGCTTGTTCATGTTTAACATATGCTTTGTTAAACATTCCTAAAGTATCTATAAATCCTTAGTACATGTTATTATGTGACCTATAGTAAAGTGAAGACAGTTCATCATTTACAACTGTCTGTTAATGTGTTTGTTCATGTTTAACATGCTTTGTAAAACATTCCTAAAATATCTATAAATCCTTTGTACATGTTATTATGTGCCCTACAGTAAAGTGAAGACAGTTCATCATTTATGACTGTCTGTTAATGTGGACTTTCTCCTTACCTGTTGCAAACTACCTGGCTTTCATGAATGCAGACACCAAACAATTACTAGAATTATCATTCATGTTAAGCAAATGATGCGTAAGACATTCGTAAAGAGTATGTAAACCATTTGTGGTGTTAGGGACCAAAAAAGTCACTACAAAGTACTACCAATCAACTCTAAATTGCCTGAAACGTACTCCTAACAGGTTTTTGGGGGGACAATTTTGGCCTCCACACTTAGTGATTATTTCGGATTTAACTTTCGTTTCGGTAGTTTGATTACAAAATGTAAGTTGTGTAAAAAATAATCTGACTATACTAAGTTGTTATTTGTTTGTTTAAGTCAGGCTATACTCTACTCAGAGTCATAAGTTTACAAAATGTACTAAAGTACAGTGAACGTCTGTGCGGTTTGTCTTCATCACTGAAAATAACTACATGTAAACTGATGTCATGTGCAGTTGGGGTGAAGAAACACAACCATTTCACTCCTAATAATACCTATTTGATTTGACATCCTGACTTGCTGCTATAGCTGAGGCTTGAACCTGTTACCTGCGGCTCACTAGTCAGTGACTCTATCCATTCACCTACAGCTGTTTCCTTGGAATCTGCGGTTCTGAAACCTTTTGTTGTCAACCCCCCAAATTGACATGTATTTGGGCAGTGGACCCCAATGTGAAAAGATGTAGTGTCAGGGCCCCCCATGAAAAAGATTTATATTTATGCTGTAACACATTTTTTTAAAGTTATTTGTCTTGTTTGTTGTTCAAGTCAAAGCACCAGGAAGGCTGTACTTGTCAGCCATCTGTTAGCTCAATGGGTTGAGACGCAGTATTCATGATCCAGAGGCCATGAGTTCAAATCCCATTGATGTCTTTCCTATGATTCTTTCCTTTGCAGACTGGCTTCCAGAAGATCAACTGAAAACTAGCAGGAAGGCTGTACTTGTCAGCCATCTGTTAGCTCAATGGGTTGAGACGCAGTATTCATGATCCAGAGGCCATGAGTTCAAATCCCATTGATGTCTTTCCTATAATTCTTTCCTTTGCAGACTGGCTTCCAGAAGATCAACTGAAAACTACCAGGAAGGCTGTACTTGTCAGCCATCTGTTAACTCAATGGGTTGAGACGCAGTATACATGATCCAGAGGCCATGAGTTCAAATCCCACTGGTGTCTTTACTGTGATGCTTCCCTTTGCAGACTAACTTCTAGAAAAACAAGTTAAAACCACCAGAAAACCTTTAACTCTCACCCAACAGCATAGCTCAACTGGTAGAGCGTCTGTCCAATGACTTGACTTGACTTGACTTGAGTGGGTTCGATTCCCACTCGAGTCAAGTGTCCCCGGTAACTTGGGGCAACGGATAAATTGACTGATATCCTTAGTGATGCTTCCCTTTGCAGACTAACTTCTAGAAAAACAAGTTAAAACCACCAGGAAACCTGTAACTCTCAGCCTACAGCATAGCTCAACTGGTAGAGCGTCTGTCCAATAACATGACTTGACTTGAGTGGGTTGGATTCCCACTTGAGTCAAGTGTCCCCGGTATCTTGGGGCACTTGACTCGAACCCACTCAAGTCAAGTCAAGTCAAGTCATTGGACAGACGCTCTACCAGTTGAGCTATGCTGTTGGGTGAGAGTTAAAGGTTTTCTGGTGGTTTTAACTTGTTTTTCTAGAAGTTAGTCTGCAAAGGGAAGCATCACAGTAAAGACACCAGTGGGATTTGAACTCATGGCCTCTGGATCATGTATACTGCGTCTCAACCCATTGAGTTAACAGATGGCTGACAAGTACAGCCTTCCTGGTAGTTTTCAGTTGATCTTCTGGAAGCCAGTCTGCAAAGGAAAGAATTATAGGAAAGACATCAATGGGATTTGAACTCATGGCCTCTGGATCATGAATACTGCGTCTCAACCCATTGAGCTAACAGATGGCTGACAAGTACAGCCTTCCTGCTAGTTTTCAGTTGATCTTCTGGAAGCCAGTCTGCAAAGGAAAGAATCATAGGAAAGACATCAATGGGATTTGAACTCATGGCCTCTGGATCATGAATACTGCGTCTCAACCCATTGAGCTAACAGATGGCTGACAAGTTCAGCCTTCCTGGTGCTTTGACTTGAACAACAAACAAGACAAATAACTTTAAAAAAATGTGTTACAGCATAAATATAAATCTTTTTCATGGGGGGCCCTGACACTACATCTTTTCACATTGGGGTCCACTGCCCAAATACATGTCAATTTGGGGGGTTGACAACAAAAGGTTTCAGAACCGCAGATTCCAAGGAAACAGCTGTAGGTGAATGGATAGAGTCACTGACTAGTGAGCCGCAGGTAACAGGTTCAAGCCTCAGCTATAGCAGCAAGTCAGGATGTCAAATCAAATAGGTATTATTAGGAGTGAAATGGTTGTGTTTCTTCACCCCAACTGCACATGACATCAGTTTACATGTAGTTATTTTCAGTGATGAAGACAAACCGCACAGACGTTCACTGTACTTTAGTACATTTTGTAAACTTATGACTCTGAGTAGAGTATAGCCTGACTTAAACAAACAAATAACAACTTAGTATAGTCAGATTATTTTTTACACAACTTACATTTTGTAATCAAACTACCGAAACGAAAGTTAAATCCGAAATAATCACTAAGTGTGGAGGCCAAAATTGTCCCCCCAAAAACTTGTTAGGAGTACGTTTCAGGCAATTTAGAGTTGATTGGTAGTACTTTGTAGTGACTTTTTTGGTCCCTAACACCACAAATGGTTTACATACTCTTTACGAATGTCTTACGCATCATTTGCTTAACATGAATGATAATTCTAGTAATTGTTTGGTGTCTGCATTCATGAAAGCCAGGTAGTTTGCAACAGGTAAGGAGAAAGTCCACATTAACAGACAGTCATAAATGATGAACTGTCTTCACTTTACTGTAGGGCACATAATAACATGTACAAAGGATTTATAGATATTTTAGGAATGTTTTACAAAGCATGTTAAACATGAACAAACACATTAACAGACAGTTGTAAATGATGAACTGTCTTCACTTTACTATAGGTCACATAATAACATGTACTAAGGATTTATAGATACTTTAGGAATGTTTAACAAAGCATATGTTAAACATGAACAAGCTACCAATAGCTTGTATATATTATGTAACATCAGTTACAAATGATTTAATAATCATTTACAGATGTATTATACATGGCTTATTCATGAATAGTTACTAATACCTTTATAGATGATTTGTAACCGTAGTTATAAAGGTTTTTAGTAATCATTTACGAATGTCAATAAACAGGTTGTTAATGATTTGTTAATAGTCTACAAACTGCTTATAAACGTTTATAAAGGCTTTAGAATGGGTCGTTACAAATGATTTAATAATCTTTTAAAGATGTATATAAATGGCTTATTCATGAATAGTTCACTACTTACTAATACTTTACAAATGATTTGTAACTGTAGTTATAAAGGTTTTAGTAATCATTTACGAATGTCAACAAACAGGTTGTTAATGATTTGTTAATAGTTTACAAACTACTTATAAACGTTTATAAATGCTTTATAACGGGTCATTATTGTAAAGTGCTACCAATAAATTTACTAAGTCCAGAGCTCTATGAATGTTAGGGACCAAAAAACGTCACTACAAAGTACTACCAATCAACTCTAAATTGCCTGAAACGTACTCCTAACAGGTTTTCGGGGGGACGATTTTGGCCTCCACGCTTAGTGATTTTTTCGGATTTAACTTTCGTTTCGGTAGTGACAAAATTGATGTACAAAGTACTACAGATCACAGGTTTCTGTTGTGGCTGTTCTTCAGAATTTACAACAGACTAATACTACAATTACTTCAACAACAATAATAAACCAGAAACAACAAATGAAGATATACAAGCTTCTAGCCTTGTAGATCTGCTATTTTTGACGAATGTTTCCACCCAGAATAAAAATTAAGTATAAAGTTATTTTCAACTTGTGTTTTTCAGTAACAGGAGTCTCCCAGTCTCTCCAGTCATATCCCGGCGGACACAGTAGTCTTCAAGGCAAGAGTCAAAGTCAGAATGCAACATATACCTTATAGACGCCGGTAGGGAAGGGGCAACTATTATTCGCTTATAGATTCCAAGGACTTGGAATCAATACTCGATTAATGTTAGAACATAAGCCTAACAACACACTTCCCTAAAAGGCAAGTCTCCTTTCGGTCATCTATGTGCTTTCAGAGCTCGCTCTATCGGGTCGGACATGGGTCCTTCAAGACATAGGAGCTCTGACTGGAAGGGTATAACTATTCTTTACCCTGCGAGGCTCTGTCTTCTGATATGACATTCTATAAAAAGTACACACGTGACATTATATGGGAGCACCAATGGAGGGGGAAGGCTGCTTCCGTACACACTCCTCAGCGTGGCAGCGTTTTTCCTTTTTAGTATTTTTAAGCCTTTTCTTTTTTTCCTACACCGTCGGGTGTCTAAGGAGTTATGACAGACAAGCACTTCTGGACATCAGCACAGCGATCACACACAGAATTCCGGACTTTTTCGCAGAAAACTCTCCACCCAGCTGGGTGGTGGGAGATCTTCCCTTTGTCTCGGCAGGGATCATAGCGTGGAAACGGCGAAAGAGGCGAGCGCGTCCTGGCCGCCTGGGGACAAGAGCGGGCCTTCGAAAATGTTCAAGCTCACAGCGCGGCACGATAAACATATAAATGGATAAAGTGGTTAAAATGTTTATGATGCTACCTTAACTACTTTAGCTGGGAACCCCCTGAAATCCCCCCAAGGACCCCTGGGGGTCCCCGGACCCCACTTTGAGACAGGCTAAGAGCTTGTAGCTGCGTTAGCATTTGGAACCGTATCCATCACACTGTCAGAGCTGGTGTGTGGACTTCACGTCTGATAAACAGGGGTGCACATAACTTTTTAGGTCTGTTACGCAGAAGAGCACCTGGACATGTGACTTGGTGCGCATGGCGCCCGTCCCGTTTTGTCAACGGGGGGGGGGGGGGGTGGGGGGGTTCAGCACGGTGCCCACCGGACAGTTTTGTCCGGTGGGCACGGGGGGGGGGGGGGGGCGAGAAAAAAAGGACGCTCTGCTTCTAAATTCCGCCGATTTTCGCCGTTTTTTTTCTCACGCTGTTAGATAAAGCCCCCAAGGTTGGTGCCCTGTGCTGCTGCGCTGATTTTATCCGCCAGATTGGGACGTTCACGGCATATTTTGCACCATTACGGTGCGTTCATCATCGGTGACGAGTGCCTCTAACAGCCACTGCTGGCTGCGTGCACGCAGCGAGGCAATGCGAGGCGATGCGAGGCGACGCGAGTCATCTCTACCCCTGTGCCTAATGGCTGTACATGGGGCCGACGGGTGCTTTAGAGTGATTGTGTGAGTGTGGCTTCAGGAAGTAAATTCCTAGCCTCGATCTCCAGGCTTTTATTTTTTAGTTTTGCTAAAAAATAATAGCTTGGAAATTCCTGTCCCAGCTGTTGGTGCGCAAAAGCACCTCGCGTCGCCTGATGTGGTGCGCATTTTTTATTTTGGGTGCGCATGCGCACCTGCGCACCGGTTATGTGCACCCCTGCTGATAAACCATTACAATACCAGTGGTCCTCAAACTTTTACATTTCAAGGACCACCATAACGGGTCCATTTGGTTCCATTTGTACACTAAAGAGTTACAGACCTGTAATGGTCCATTTGGTCATCAACATAATGAAGGATCCCAACCCTACACAATGAACATAAAGATTAAATAAACCACATAAGGGGAAATACAACACTATGAACACAGAATTAAACAAACCATGTAAGGGTAAATACAACACAATGAACATAAAGAATAAAACATAAAACCATAAAGGGTAAATACAACACTATGAACATAAATAAAACAGACCATATAAAATGGTAAATACAACACTATGAGTAGGGCACTGCAGGGAATTGAACCCCATCCCGGTAAACCAGGAGAACCACACCAGAGCCTTTGTTTTTATGTTGTTATTTACAAATCACATGGTAACATTCACTCATTTACATTTCAACAGTAAAGTCACTTCACAATTTTCAATGTAGATATTCATCTATACTCTTTGTCCAGAGTGACTCACAATAAACAAGGTAAACACATACATAGAATGCAGAGACAGTGTAGTGTCTCAGTAAACTAGGATCACAGGTAAACCAAGAACCTAGCATCAGTCTAAACGGTATAATAAATTAATAATCTGTACATAGAAACTATAGGATGCCAGGTCAACAAATGAACCCAGCATCTGAGGTATTTTTTTACTTTACTGGAGCATTTCCAATTTTCAGTACTTTTACTTATACTCCACCACACCTCAGAGGCAAATATTGTACTTTTACTCCACTACAATTATTTGAAACCTTTAGTTACTTTGTAGATTTTGATTATTACTACAAAACATACAAACATTAACCCTATCTAAACTTTGGCCATTTGAAAATAGCAGATCTACAAGCTCAAAATGCATCTAAGTGCTACAGGATGAGGTGGAGTCTGAAGATGAGTCTCTTCACATTACAACAATGATGAGCTACGCTGTTGGTCACAGAATTCCTGAAGCAGCACAGCTGTACAGTTACAGATAATGAGCCTATTGAGATCAGATACGGTAATGTTTAGTGATATAGCGCCTTTATAAAAAAAAAAAAAGGCAATAAACAAACAAATAAATACAATTAAAAAAAACATCACATTCAAATACAGTAAATGGAAGTTAAAACAAAACATACATTACAACTGAAATATTTTTTGTGCAAATATTACATAATTTCCAATGATATTATCCATCAAAGACTAATGCTATTATGTAATTTTGACAAGCCTATGAAGTCATGACGACCAAGAAAAACAATAACCCAAAATACATGTCAATAATTAACATTACAACAATAAAAAAGGAGAAAAACTAAAACAAAATACAGATAAGTTACAATAAACTAACAGATATTCAAATTAATATTTGCACACATAAAAAACTTGCTGACCTCCCTCATCTATCCCGTCACAGTTCATCCATTTACCAATTTAGTTTATCCACTTACCAAGGCTGCCCATGTTAAAGGACAAGTCCGGACTAGAATAACAGCCTTTTTTCCTACTTTTATTGATCCCAAATGACTGGCCATGGAAAATTCATGAGCAGGCCATAAATAGGTAGCCATGTTTTCACTCCACACAAACTTTAAGGAAAACTCCTTAGACAGAGACTAAGAAAATATATTTGCATTTTATTTGTTCATGC